>NC_091846.1:75174181-75474257 GCF_037783145.1 Equus przewalskii
AGTCACTTCCACATTTTTAGGTACTGTTACAGCAGCATCCCTCTTCTGGTACCAAAATCCGTATTTGTTTTTCTTTGTTGCTGTAAAAACTGGTTGGAGACATAGTGGCTTAAAATGGCATGCGTTTATTATCTCACAGTTGTGTACATCAGAAGCCTGGGTTGGTTTGACTGATTTCTCTACTCTGGGTTTCATGAGGCAGAAATCAAGGTGTTGGCCTTGATTATCTGGGCTGATTTAGGAGGTTAGCAGAATTCAGTTTTTTGTGGCTGTAGTACTGAGATCCCTGTTTTCTTGCTGGCTGTTGACTGCAAATTCTCAGCTTCTAGAGGCCACGTACTGCCTCTGGCTCATGGCCTTTTTCTTCTAGCAATAGTAGGTTGAATCCTTCCCATGAAATCCTTCCCATTTCCATGATCTCTCCTTCAGCCCCATCTTTCTGGACAACCCTTCTGTGATTACATTGGGCCCACCTGAGTAATCCAGGATAATCTCCCTAATTTAAGGTCAGCTGATTGGAAATCTTAATTCCATGTGCAAAGTCCTTTTGCCTTTTATTGTAGCTTGTTCACAGGCATAATATCCAGGGAGAAATCATGGAAGCCAAAATCCTGCCTGCTGCACTGATGTTAACATTCTTCTCATTTCACTGAAAGCTTGGGTGCATTCTCTTCTATGAAATCTCTTTGGATATTCCTTGTATCTCCCATATTGTAAAACTTCAAGAAGATATGTCTACGTGTGATTTCTTTATAGTTTCTTCTGTTGAGCCCTTTCAATCTGAAACTATGGTTTTCTTCCACTCTGGAGAAATTCCTTAGAGCATTACTTTGATAATCAATTCCTCTCCCTTCTTTCATCTTTGTATGCTTGTTTTGTGTGGTTTTCTCCAAAAATCTTATATTGGGTGGATCCTGGTCCTTCCCTGTAACATTTTTATGTCTTGTTGCCTCCAATTGTCAAGTCTCTTCAAGAGGTAGCATTCTCCTTAGGGTGAGTGAATGGAGATGAAGTAGACAAATTGTGGCTCCCTTCCCCTACTCCCAAAAGTCACTAATAAATAAGAAGTCTTCCTCACATCCATCTCGGTAGCTCATTCAATGTCTTTAGAAAGTGGATTCTGTTTTTTGTGGGCAAACGCCACCATTGCATAGATAGGAATGGTGATAGCCAGTTGGCTCGATGTCTGCTGACAGTCTTTAACCCACCAGGGAATTGCTGGTGGTTTTGTTCTCCTGCTCTCCTTGCATCCTGAAAACAAACCACGATCATCAGAAGGTCCTGTTGGGGGTATGGTTCCCACTCCCGCTGTGGTCTTAGACCCTGCTCTGAAGGCTCTCCCAATTCTGGCTGTGTTCTAAAGTCCTGCATTTGACTTTTCTCTTCTATAAATACTTTTTTAAGTCTCCATTTTAGTAGTGTCCCACTTTCTAGGTTTTATTGCTTCTATGAATGTATCTCATTTTGTAGTTTTTACTTAAATTTCAATAAGATTTAGAGACAGAGGGGAAGTAAAATTTTTTGGCTTCAGCTTGCCAGCTTGAACCAGAATTCACACCATACTTAAATGCAATAGTTTTCTCATTACCCAGACAACTTTTGCCATCATGTAACTCTTTAGTGTTGCATAAAATAGTTTTTGAAATCAGTGTTTCACCTTTAATATCTCTTCATTCTACATTTGCTACAATAGTGATTTCACATGAATATAACCTAGAATTCATGTAGAAATAACCTACAAAAAAATACAAATTCAGCACTGGTATGCAAATAGTGTCCACTTTTTTTTAAGGTACAAATAATAAAATAAATGATCTCTAGAGACTTTGCTAATTTTCTAGGGTTATTTTATAATTGGGCTGATAAAACAATATAAAGTGATAAGTCAAGCTAAGAAATCCAGAAAAAAAGTCCAAATCATAGTGACCATCTGCAAAAAGAATTAAACTTATGAATGTCTATATATTTATAATTTCTATAGTACCTTTTTAAAGCAAGGGTAAATTTTAAGTAATTAAGGCATATGTTTGAAAAAGATCAGTTTTTTCCGAGAGGTAGATATATCAGATCTGTATGATGAATAAACGCTAGCATCACTCTTGCATCTAACTAAGGTTAGTAGTAGCATATAACTTTTCTTCTAGTTGCCTCCACTCCATCCTGGTACTTTAAACACCTACCAGGTTGTCTCCAAAAGAACAATAAGTATTTTTTTGATGAGTGGAGGGAACCAAGGAATAATGCACTAATACTTTGATCTGTAAGAGAATGTTTCAATGAATTAAATGTATTAGATGACAAAACACATAGATGTAACCTAATAGTGAAATATAAGTACATGTATCAGGAAGAAAATTGATATAGACACTCTCAAGAATGGGCCATACAAATATCTGGTTATGTAAAGACCAATCAGAGCTGAAAGCTAACTGCACATTAGATGGAACGTAGATTGCTCTAAAAACTGAAAAGGATACTAAATGAAATGAAAACAAAGGCCCATATTAAAATGGCAGAGACCTTCTACAGAGAATTCACTCATTCATCAAGGCCATGAGCTAAGTTGAGGGATAAATTGGGCATTTGAAATGTCTTAAAGTTAAGCAGAAAATTTCCTCCACGATGGGTCCTAAAGTCGTCCAGGATTTTACTAGAAGAACAAAGACTGTCTGCAGCCAGAGAGAATACAGCCTAAGCAGAAACTTAACACATGCTGTCAAATATCACATTTCACATTGTTATTTTCCCCAAAATGGTTGCAGTGATTTTTTTAATTATGAAAAATTTATTCTAAGAAAATAGAAAAAAGATTAATGGACAAAGAAAATACATTCTCACCAAATATGGTTGTCTTCATGAAGACATTACAGTATGGCGGGGAGAAAAGCCATAGGGATTCCTGGAGGAGAAGTCAGTGCACTGTAGTGCAGCTGTTTGCATCTGTGCAAAGCATGAAAGCAGTTCAGGGTTCAAGGAAGTGGGTACTTTTGGGACAGAAAGACTCCTGTTCCTCTCTCTTACTCTGATAAGTTACCAAGTACCAGGACCTCCGAGTGGAGCTTATAAGAGTCATCTGAGAAAGGAATAGAGATCTCAACTCCTTCTCTTCCACCATGGATCAGTCATTGTTTCAAGATGCTCTCACATTTCTGGTTGGATTGCTGTCACAGATGGGAGGAGTGTTTAAGGAATTTCATGAAGTACATTTCAAGAATTCAGAGACATTTGTTTAAGTGTGTCATGTGAATCTACATTACAGGAGGATGTGAAAAAATTGGATTCTTATGGATGTTTCTGTGACTTCACATTGAGCGCTAGTTAGTTCAGCATCATTGCCCAAGAAGCCATATGAAGAAAATTGTATGATCCTTGTTAGGAACATTACCTATTATGTTCTACTTCTATTTATTTTTGTTATTTTTCTCTGTGAGGTGGCACAATGGGGCTCACATATTGTAAATCAGTGTCATTTCTAATTTGGAAATCCTTGGTAACTATGACTCTGCGAAAGAAATATCCTTGAAAACAGGAAACTATATAAATAATTCCATGGCTGTTATATCTCCAACCATGAGTTGTAATTGAAGAGACAGTTTTGCTAATGCTTTGATCCATCAATGTACTTAGAGTATGAATATTTCCTGCTTTTCTTTCCAAAAGAGAAATTAGACTTTCTCTGTAATCACAGAATATGTTCAAACCTACCCCAAAGTCTGTGTACACTCATGCATACACAGACACGCGTTAATGACTTCAAGGCATGCAAACACCTCATAAGTAGACCCTGACTTCAAAAATGTGCTTTCTTTTCAATGAGTTAGGGGAAAATTATTTTCCTAATTTGATGCAGCAGTTTTTGAAACATTGAAAGTGAACAGAAACAGTTGTGATTTTAATCAAAATGTTTTTACTCAAAACAAATGACAAAACTTAAGTTGGTAATACTCTGACTCTAAAGAAAAGCAAATATATTAGAACAGTTTGTGGACCAGATAAGAAAATCAGTCTCAATATTTTAGAATTAGTGTTCAATTTAACAAAATAATATTAATTAGAATTATTTGCCACCATGTTTGTCCGATTTGAATTCAATTGATTTCCAGTAGTTTCCACATTTAAAGTAGAACATTCAAATTAAAAAACCAAATCAACAATTTTCAGAAGGGAATTACAAAGATATTGTGATGCCGGCCCTGATATCAGTTCCCCTACATTAAACCCAGCATATATGGGATTAAAACCAAAGCTCTCTTTCCCTGTTTACTCCCTGGCTCCCTGGCTCCAGAATCCACTATCTGCCATGGACACAACTGGCCAAGGTCACCCACCTGGGTTCCTTATTATTTCCTCCTCCCTGCTAACAGTGCCCCAAGGCCTAACGCAGGCTGGTGGGAAAGCTCTGACCAGCAAGGCCACTGACTCCCCCCGCCTCTCTACAAGCAGACACATTCCTCACAAACCTTCAAAACCCCTCACCTCCCCTCTTTCAGAGAGAAGAGATGAAATGAGACAAATGTGGGGGCTCACTCTTGTCTTCCAGCTGATGTCATCTGAAATAAAAACACTTTCCTTGCCATAAGCCTAGCATTCCAGTTTTTATTTGGCCCCTCTTGTGTGGCAGGTAAAGAACCTATGTTTGTAGGTGGTAGCAGTCTGGCGAGCCAGCCAGCAGGCTCTTGCCCATGGCTCTGCGGCCCCAGGCAAACTGGGATTTCTCGGGAAGCAGTCTGGCAGCTGCCTAGGTGACTTGCCCTAGGGACTGTCTCCAGTTCTTTTGCGTCTGGCTCGGCACTGCTGACTCTAGGCACATTTTTGGCAAGGAACAGATTCTGGATCTGTTTGTTTGCTTGTTTGTTCTTCGTTCTGGGGAGTTGACAGATCCTAAAATAGAGTAAGTCGCCTCGAGGACGCCTGTGAACTTCCTTCCCCTCCTCTGGGGTCCCTTCCATTCATGGAGGCACCATCTGGGGTCCTTCCCATTCGCAGAGGGCCCATCTGCACACATTCAGAGTGGGAACAGTTGTAGGACTTTCTACCCTAAATCTGGGAACCAGTTCACTGGTGTCTGGCTTTTCTGTGTCTGGGTCTGTGTATTGGAATGGGAAGCATGCTGTCTGTCCCCAAGCAGAGCCCATTGGGGTTAATTCTGAGTAGATGGTCTAATTACAGTCATAAGCCAATGTCTAATAAGGGATGATTTTCTTTTGTAACACCATATGGCCACAATATTCTTTAAACTCCAGAGAGAAAATGGCCAAACAATAGATCTTTAAGTTGGAAAATTTTCAGGGAGCTCTCATCATAAACAGCTGTTTTATTGGTACCTATGAAAAGACTAAATTAAAAGGAAAATACAATGACTAGTCTTAAAAACTTAATCAAACTTGGGGTCTCAGCTTCTTCTTGTGGTTTGACAGATGCTAATGAAAACATTGAGTTAACAAAGAGAAATCAGAAAGAGAAGAGTCACAGGACTCATCCCAACAGGATGAAAATCTTTAACTAGTTATTAAAAAGGAAAATGGGATAAATAGAACAGATAGAAATAAAGTTAAAACAAAGGTTTTAATAAAATACTGTCTAAGGCTAAATGGGTTAAAAGGAGCCCCTTATTGGCCCCCCAACATTAAAGGACATCAGACAAACCTGTTCTATTCACCCCAGTTTGAAAAAATTGAAAAAGTCAGGAAGCAGAAATCACAGGGAGAAACCTGACCAACAATTGTTTGGGGCAACAGTTAGGCTACTCAGGTTCATAAAACTATAAAGATTAAAGCATTTAAGCTAATATTATATGAAGAGGTTATGTCAACTTTGCCTGGATGTTTTCTTTGGGAATAGATGTTATGTCTACCTGGGCATGCTTCCCCTGCACGATGCTGTAATACCAAAACTTCTTAATGGAATTCTAGTATAAGTTATCATTGGAAATAGAAGAGTTGGTAAAATTAAGATAACGCTTTATAAAAATTCGTATATTTAAATGGACTTTATGTAAAATAATTACATCTCTTTTGCCTGATTGTATTATAGATTATGTCATGGGAATAAACATTATGTCTCATTTGGGAATCTTTGACCTGCCTGATATTGTAAGAGCATATAAATCCACCCTTCAGGCTGTGTTGTTAAATGTGCAAAAGGAGATCTCACTTTATAATGGCCCAAACAGGGCAATTTCAGTTCACCCAAACTGATGTATGCAATTGGAAAAAGCCAGCTACAACAACAGGAAGCCTGTTTTAATCTTTTGAGGCTTCTAATAAAATCAGAAATACTTTACTGCCTCTTTAAGAAAAAAATGATTAAATAATTAAACATGCCAGCTACCGAAGCCAAATCTGCCTCTCTCTCTTCTCTCCCTAAGATTCACCACTTCAACTCCCCCGAAATTCCTGATGTAAAATTAAACAAGGGAAAATAAGTAAACCTTCGAGACAATTTGGAATTCTAATGGCCATTCTGGGGAAGCTCTGTGTCAGATGAGTCCACCTCAGTGGTCACCCTTAAAAGAGGGGATTCAAAATCTCTCATAAGGAAATGCAGTCTTTGATTCATATGCAAAATCTTCTAAAAGGCAAAGTTATTTAACATGATATAAAATGATCCTTGGTAAATAAAAGCCTGTTTATGTTTGCTGTTTTGACTTAAAATAGACACATCCTCGGCATTATCAGCAGCCTGGGTTTCCCGGTCAAATGAGCTCATGTTATCTCAGTTACAAGATTTATCAGCAAAACTAATAACTCAGTATAACAGCTGATTTTGTTTAATGTCTCATGAGGTTTCTATAGACGATCTAAATACAATTGTTGAGAAACAGATAAACTAAATAAATGTAAAAGGATAAACGTTCTTAGAGAAATCTTTCAACAATAATTATGTGTTATGATGTCTGTACTCAACTTAAGATGATGGCCAACTTCTTTAATGTCACATGAAGTTTTAAAAGTAATTAACACATAATTGTTAAAACTGGGTAAGACGTTTTAAGTACAATAATTATGTTTTATGGTTTGTGTACTTAAAAAAACAGCTCCCAAAATCTTTTTGACAACTTAAAACTTTAGAGTTTTTACTAAGTTAAGTTAAATTACAAAATCTGTTGAGTATCTGGGTCATTTTCAGATAGACTGGAACATTGAAACGTTATTGCTGAGCATGTCTAAGTTTATCTACTTTTGGCTTCTTATTACAGAGAAACTAAAAAGTGTTTGCATCTGTTAATATACACACTTCTTGTTTTATTACTATAAAGTAACATTTCTAAAAATTATAGAAGGTATTTGCAAATTTGTCAAGCCACAGAATGCTAATGTAAAGAAAAGTTTATAATTGCTTACTTGGTTTTTACTTAGAAATTAAGGTTTCTAAGAGTTAAAAATTCTAATTAATATATGTAATTAAAGGTATTAAAAATTCATAAGAAAAAGTCTCTGTATACAAGGAAAATAATGTTTTCAGTAAAAAGGTGTAAAAAATAAAAGTATTTTTGCTTGTTGGGTTAAAAAAACATTAATTTGTCCTAAAGTACTAGAAGGAAAGAAAGGAAACCTGGGACAAAGTCTAAGTATAAAAAAGTAAGTGACAAAGTTTTACAAAAGTAAAACCCTGAGGAATTTTATGCCTGGTCAAGTTGGCTAAGATTAAAGTAAATCCAATTAAGTAAATAAGTTTTAATGTCAAAAGTAAACTGGTACAAAATTAAAACTTGGTCTCCTCTTTCTTAAAAAGATAATTTTCCTAAACTTTTTGTCTACTCTTGACAAAAAAAAAATTACAAAAGGCTTTTTTCTTTGAGTAGTCTACCAAAAGAATAAAGTTTTTATGTTTTATCAAAATAAATTCCCTATATTGTTTTCATCAGGTCCTTAATCACAGATGCTAAGGTTTTTCTTACAGCTATTTAATTCTCTACATTTACTTAAAATGCTTTAACTGTAACCATTGCTAAAGGGATAATTAAATCTTGCTTCATGGGGACCTATAATATTATATGGGTAAATGCTATTGATATAAATGTTTTAAAATTGTATAACATTACTAAAATTCTGACCTATTCTGATTGTCAGCCATAATTCTGGTTATTATCTCAAAATGTTGTATATCATAGAAATGGTCAAATGTCTTTGTCAATTGCCAATTTAAAATATTTTATTATTTACAGACAGTTGTTTTACTCTGATGTTTTTACAAATCTGTTTCATCTTCAGAGAAATTCATGAAAAGGACTCTGGTGCTTACTCTAGAATACAGGTTGATAATAAACTTTCAGATGGTAAAACTAAACTGGGTAAGAAATTGCAGCACTCTAACAGAGAAATCAATGACTTCATGAAACTATTAACAAGGTTAAGGTCAAGAATCTATCACACAGGACTAAATAAATGAATAAGGATGATTATAATTTTTATGACTTCTTGTTTAAAATATTGCTTATTTTTTTAATGTTCTGTGTTTTGTTTCCTCAGATTTAAGAAAATCTTTTCTTCTTTTCTCTTATGCTAATGATGACTTGTAGCAATTTGATAAAATCATACATTTGAAAACAAAATTGAAGCATTTATCTTTTTCCCCCTATCTGATCCCTCCAGAATTTGGAAACTCTTGATCAGTAAGTATTCTTATTTTCATGGTTATATAATTGTTTGTATAAGTTCAATAAGAATCTGTTCTTCTTACAACAGGCCACAATTGGAATCACTGGTTATATTACCAAGGCTTTGACTGGAATGTCATATTTGAGAAAAACATACAGGCTTGGATATGGACAAGACAGCTTTTAAGGAATGAAGGCTGACTTTCTGCAATAAAGGCACTTGGAAATATTGGTCTAGTACCTTGCTTATGGGTTCCCAAAAACCTGGTAAGCTTGAGTAAAGAATGTCACTCCCTCTGGCAGGTACAAGGAACCCCAGGATATTTTGGAAAACCTCTCAAAGAGAGGAAGTCACCTAAATCTGTAGGTATTGCAGGCAGAATCTGATGACAAGTTCTTGGTCTGGCTTTCTTATCCTTGAGAGGCCTTTAAAGTTCAATCTGAGATTCCTTATAAAAAGCTCCAGCAAAGCAGATTTAAAAGAGCCTATGTAATCAATTACTATTCTTACTGTACTCATGTAAATACTTGGGACAAATTTATTCAAACTAAACTTATTTTACAACCCTATTAGTCTTAATTTGGCTGTGCTTGGTAAAATTAAGGGTGATTTTATAGAAAAAAATTATGTTTCAATAAAAACAATAACACACATTTATAAAGATTGGATTTGGGTTCTGTCAATTGTCTTTGAGGTTTTTGTTTTATATCTGTAAACTTAATTAGATCTTAAATTCTTCTAGCCTCCTGAAATATCTGGCTACAAATCTCCAAACTAACGTTTTCCATTTTGTTTCCATCATTTTCATTTGAAACCATTGATAACTGAACCTACCCTTTTTCCTGAAAACTGAAGTTGGAGGACTTGATGTAAACTTAAGAAAAATTCATGCCTGCTGCTGTGTAAGCCACTCAGAAAAATACCTGAGTGCCCGATTACACCATCAGAGACATTCAAATTGCAAGAGACTCTCACCCTGACTTATAGGAATCTTGACTGGCTGCCCCCTGGGCTCAGAAGCTGATTTATAATTTGTTACAACAATTAACCTTGTTTTTTCTTTTTGTTTCTCTAGAAGTACTTCTTATTAAATACCTGGTTACTTACTTACATAATACAGGCCTAACTTTGGGAGCCCACCTGCATCACTGCCTTATTAAAAAACTGGTTCAGTGAGATGAAACAATCTATGCCTTGATTCAGCAGGAAGTAGCTAGATTGGTCATTGCCCCAAATCCCTCAAGAGTGAGAAGTGAACATCATATAGAGGGGAATTGATGCCAGCCCTGATATCAGTTCCCCTACATTAAACCCAGCATATATGGGGTTAAAACCAAAGAACTCTTTCCCTGCTTGCTCCCTGGCTCCCTGGTTCCAGAATTCACTATTCGCCATGGAGGCAAACAGCCAAGGTCGCCCACCTGGGTTCCTTATCATCTCCCCCTCCTCCCTGCAAACAGCCTTACAAGGCTGAAGGCAGGCTAGTGGGAAAGCTCTGACCAGCAAGGCTGCTGACTCCCCTGCCTTCTCTACAAGCAGCCACATTCCTCACAATCCTTTAAAAACCCAGGCCTCCTCTCTTTTGGGGAGACAAGATGAAATGAGACAAATTTGAGGGCTCACTCTCGTCTCCCAGCTGATATCATCCCAAATAAAAACCCTTTCCTTGCCATAAGCCTGGTGTTCCAGTTTTTGCTTGGCCCCTCTTCTGTGGCAGGTAAAGAAACTATGTTTGTAGGTGGTGACAATCAGAAGCAGGGGCATTGATGGCAAGCAGGGTTTGGAGGGATGGAGTATAGGTCCATTTGACAAAGATATCACTCATTAGAATGCATATTTCCATTAAAAATAAAGCTGTATCTTATAGTCACACGTATTTTCCACTGAGGAAGATTCTGGCATGTCAGTTGTAAAAGAGAATGTCTCAGGCAGCAGCATGTTAATTGTTTATTTCCCTAGTTACAATGCCAGATAGAGCGGCATAATTTGATTCATTTCATCCAATGGCACCTTGAATTATTTCTGGTTTGCTTCCCAATTGTTGCCCTCTGGGGTCATTGGCTTTCACCTGCCAAGAAGAAACGAGATTCTAGTCTCAACACGATGGGAGGGTGTCTGATAATGATCACCAATTAGTCAAAGAATGAATTTAAAGTGATAGAGTCACAATATCAGGAAATTATTCTCTTTTTTTTGAAAAACAACAGGATTTAACACTAAGTTACAAGTTTTATTTCAGAGGATAGAGTAACTATTCTTTATAATGAAAAACCTGTCATTATTTCAATAGTTTGCATATCTACTGTCTTTCTGCTGATTGCATTTAAATACATATATATATACATATATATATACATATATATATAACTATATATATAAAGGTAGGGAGACCTATTAAACTGAGAAAATCTGAATAATAATAAAAGCGAGTTTTTGAGGTGTATGTTTCCCAGAGATAATACAATATAAACTAGTGTGCTGAGAAGTTGGGCTCCTTGGGTCCCCTCCACTTGACATTCACCATATTTGTTATGCCAACCATTCTATTCCTTGTGAGCAAAACAGCATTCTTAAAAATTCTGTGCTCCCTACAAGAAACAGACCCAGGGAAAGGAAAACGTACATGGGTGATGACAGAAAGAAAGAGAGAGAGAAATAAAGGAAGAAAGAAGAGATTATGAATTAAATTAAGAATAGGCAGAATTAAGAGGCAATATAAAAGACAAATTAAAAAGACCAATGTGAAAAAGTTCAAATACAAGTGTTAAAAGAATTGAAAAAGTAACGATGTCGATATTTTGTAACATTGAGAAATACTCATTATAATATCCTATGTCCACAAAGGAGTGGGAAATGTGCAGTATAATACACTGCAGGAAAGAATCTATGTTGTTATAAACTTTCTGAGTTTAGGGCAATAAATATCAAAAGCTTAAAGTTGTTTTGTGCCCTTTCACCTACCAAGTCTAATTGAATAAGTGTAAGGAAATAAATGAGAAGTGCTTGGAAATAAGTACACATGTATGTTCATAGTAGCATTTTTTACATAGCAAAAAATGAAAATGAAAAATATCCTCTAATTAGTAAGACACAAGCAATTTACAATATACTCATACTGTATTATTATGCAAACCTTAAATTATGCTATGGAAGCATATTTAATAATTCAAAGCAGTATTCATGGTAGAAAGTGTTGTTCTCCTCTTGGTGGTAGATTATGGTTGTTCCTGGGGTCTTCTTTTTGTTTATGTGCACTTGCCTAATGTTTTAAAATAATTAAGCATACATCTTCTAGGATAAATATAACATAAATATTACTTTACAGAAAGGATGTGAGTTTTTAAGATACTTCACCAAAATGGTTAGATTTTCAAAGAGATGCAGGGGGGACTTGTCCTCCTCCACCCGATGGATACAGTGCAGGTGGCACTGATCCAGCCCCTCCACATGCAGGAGGGCCCTGACTAACCTTACTGTGCAGAGCATTCCGTGCCCCCTGCTGCAGCCATAGCTCAAACATGGGCACCCGACTGAAGCCAACACTGTGCAGCTCCCATGCAGGACTTCCATGAAAATTATTGGGAATGAGGTGATCTCTTCTGGTTTCAGTTTCTAAACTGAGAAGTTATAAATCTGTAGCTGCTGGTGAAATCAAGCAACAAAGACAAAAACAGAGTTCAGAGATGGGGAGAAAGAGACCTAAAGCTGGAGTTGGAGATAGAGCTAGAGAAGAGATATACCCATATGTATGACTAATCTTCCCATGGGCATCTATGGATCAATATATCCATAGATGTCAACATATCTACTATGTCCATGGATATCTATAATCGTATCTATAGATGTCAACATGTCTATCTTTATCTCTCTCTGTCTCTGTCTCTCTCTCTCTCTCTCTCTCTCTATCTAATGAATAATATACCCTGATGTTTATCTCTGGACTTTTCAGTTATATGAACCAATGAATTCTCTTTTTGCTTAAGTCAGTTTTAGTTAGGTTTCTGCAACTTGCTAGAGTCCCCATCAACAGACACACTCTCCTCCCAGAGACATGGTGAGGATTTAATGAGATGGTGTGCCTTAAGTGTTTGGCTGAACATCTTGTACATACTAAGCACTCACAATTAGTAGCCAGTAATAATGCTGGGATTAGTTATAATAGTAGTGATAGTGACTTATATACATGGTAAGGTAGCCTGGAAGCTATGAATTAAATCTTCACTGTGGATTTTATTTTTGCTTGGGAAATAACTTGTTTAAACCTGGGGAAACACAGTTTCTCTGTATTCCCTTTCCATATCTGTAAACTAATGATGACAACACTCTCCATACTTACATCCCAGAGAAGTTATGGAGATACGGTGAACTGTTCCCTTCCTCTTATACACTTTGTTAATACATTACTTGTAATGCCTCCAGTCTAGCATTTATTTAATTTGTTTACTTCTGCAAATGAACATGTGTTTCTTAGATCAGTAACCACATCTATTAATCCTCTTTCTATCACCAGCATCTAGCACAACGCCTGGTGCATAACAGATGTGGTAGGCAAAAAGTTGGTCCCCCACAAGATGTCAGATTACATTCTAATCCCCAGAAGCCATAAATATCTTTTAACATGGCAAAAAAGGAATTTAGGATACAGATGGAATTCAGGCTGCTTATTAGCTGAGCTTAAAATAGAGAGATTATCGTGGATTATTTAGCTGAGCTTAAAATAGAGAGATTATCGTGGATTATTCAAGTGAGACTAATTTAATCACAGAAACTCTTAAAAAGGGAAGAGGGGAGCTGAATCGTGGGGAAGAGAGATGTGGTGGGTGAAGAACTCGCTCCGCAATTGCTGATGTTGGACGTGGAGAAAGAACCACAAGCCAAGGAATGTGGGTGGCTTCTACAGGTGGGAACGATCCTTGGTGGACATCCAGCAAGAAAACAGGGACCTCGGTCCTACAACAATGAGGAACTGAATTCTGCCAATAATCTCAATG
Organism: Equus przewalskii; assembly: GCF_037783145.1. Taxonomy (NCBI): domain Eukaryota; kingdom Metazoa; phylum Chordata; class Mammalia; order Perissodactyla; family Equidae; genus Equus; species Equus przewalskii. Next base: position 75,187,773 of record NC_091846.1, read on the forward strand.
ATCAGGAATCAGATCTTTTCCTGGAGCCTCAGAAGGAATCCAGCCTTCAGACACCTTGATTTCAGCCCAGTGGGATCCATGTCCAACTTCTGACTTACAGAACTGTGAGATAATACATTTGTGTTGTTTTAAGCCACTAAGTTTGTGGCAACTTGTTAACGGAGCAATGGAAAACTGATGCAATGGATCTTTAGCAAATTTCTGTTGAATGAGTAAAAATGCAAGAGAAAATACAGAACACATTTCCTAGGAGGAAAAATATGGAGGAGAAAGAATACAATTTTATATACATCCATCACATTTATTCCTAGACATTTCTTTCTAGGACAGCAGCCATTTTATGATAAAAGCAGAAAGAGTTTATGACCCTCTGGAGTCAAGCTTGTAGTGAGAAAGTCACAATTATGAGAAAGTCGGCTACTCCAATTACAAGTAAAGTTCTGGTGAAAAGGATGAGCACAGAAAAGCAAGGGACTCTGCTAGACAGGAATTCAGATGCGTCGGCTTCTACTGCTGACTTCTGTGTGAACTTGGGGAAAGTAATTTCTCTACTCTTTAGTTTTCTGACCTGCTGGATTTAATCGTTGAACTATCAAGCTGGACAAATATAAGTCAAGAAATCCCATGCCTGTTTCTTCACTCTTGCAGACGTTTCTAAGTGATCATCGTATCCCTTCTCAACGAGCCAGTCCAAGACATCTCAATTCTCCTTAACAGTCCAGACCCAGCAGACCGCAGAAACAACAAGAAACCCACTCGGCCAGAGCTTGATAACAACTCGCATCTTTTCAGCTCTAAAACTTCATTACTTTACATATGGAGTTTCCCTAATTTTACGTTCATGTTTCTTTCTTTTGTGCTAACTGATGGAGCTCGTGGTTTTCTTAATAAATTTGATGTTTTTCCTAATGAAAGTGTCTCCATGCTTTTTAAAAGTTCTCTCTGTGGAAAGAATAATAGAAATGGACAGAGATATAAACCATTCTTTTTGTAACGATTAAAATTTGGAATTTGAAGGCTTTCCACAAATCTCATAAAACTGCTATATAAAGCTATTAGTTTGTATTTCCTTCTGACACCACAAAAGCAGACTAGAAGTGATTACACTGAACCCATTTCCAAATGGAAGACAGGTATTTAGAGATAGAAAGTTTATTTGGCTAGATTTCTTCCTCTCAATTGACTTTACTTTTTAAAGCAGGTTTAGATTCACAGCAATATTGAGCAGAAAGTACAGAGAGTGGCTGGATTTTCCAGAATAAAAAGTCACTAACTGCAGTTTCCTGAGATTAAGGGTTTTTGACTCCGGTTTAAAATGTTCTACTTATTGAACCATGAAAGCTTGGACACAGCACATACACCCACATTGCAAATTGATTGAGGTTCTAAATTCCTTCAAAAGGAGATTCATGAAATTTACAAAAACAGTTTTATTTTATAGTTAAAAATGAACTGTAACGGTTAATACTGCTTCTTCTTCATTATTACTCTCTCTACATAATTATTATCCTCTAAATCCTCTTGGCTGAGCTCTCTGGGTGCCTTTATAACTCCTTTTTATTGCTTCCTCGTCTCTAATCCTCTAGAACTTTTGAAGTATGCAAAATTTGTCTTCATAGAAGAGTCAGGCATTATTCTATTCTTGAACAAACAATATTGAATGCATCTGTTTTATTCCAAAATTACTAGGCATTGCTCAGAGCCACTGTGACAAAGTACCACACACTGGGTGGCTTAAACAACAAAAATTTATGGTCTTGTGTTTCTGGAGGCTGGAAGTCCAAGATCAGGGTGTTAGCAGGCTTGGTTCATAAATGGCCACCTTCTCCATGTCCCTTCACACCGTTTTCCCTCTGTGTGTGTCTGTGTGTCCACATTTCCTCTTTTTATAAGTATACTGTCATGAGATGGATTTTGTCCTCTAAAATGGATATGTTGGAGCCCTAACTTCCTGTACCTCAAAACGTGACCGTATTTGGAGAGAAGGCCTTCAAAGAGGTGACTAAGTTAAAATGATGTCTTTAGTGTGGGCCCATCTGACTGATGTCTTTACAGGAAGAGGAAATATGGGCACACAGGGAGACAGCAAGGGTGCACACACAAGGGGACAACCATGTGAAGCCACAGCAAGAGAATGGTACCAGGAGAGGGGCCTATGGAGAAACAAGGCCTGCCAGCCCCTTGATCTTGGACTTCTGGCCTCCAGAGCTGTGAGGCAGCAAATTTCTGTTGTTTAAACCACTCAGTTCACGGTGCCTGGTTATGGTAGCCTAGCAAATTAATACATACACTAATCAGTATTGGATTTGGGCCCAAACTAATAACCTCATTTTAACTACATTACCTCCATAAAGACCCTATTTTCAAATAAGGTCACATTCTGCAATACTGGGGGTTAGGACTTCAGTGCATGAATTTGGGGAGCAGGGGACACAATTCAGCCCTAGACACTCAGTTTGGGGGATTCATTTAAAAACGTAAATTCCCGGAGGTGAGATGTCACATAATTTATGAGGCTTTTTTTAAAGTCCCAGTATCTCAGGTGAGTAAGCACGGTGCATGATGAGGCTCTGAATTTGATTCAGCTCCAGTTTTTCTACTGCACATGATGGAAGGATGGACTGTGAGGGACAAAGTGGCTTTCGAATGAAATACTGATACTCTTTTTGACTCCGAAAAGGGAACATTTTATTAAAGTGCACCCAGCTGGCAGCCCCCTTTGTGAGGATCCTCATAATACCTCCTGCAGACGGCTAGAGGCAGAAGGCAGCTGTGGGCTCTGCAGGGCATTGCTTACACCATCCTGCCTTCCTGAGGCTTCTCCCCACCTTGGAAGGCCTCTCCTCGCTCACAACAGAGACCACCTCAGATTCCTTTGGGTTGTTACCCATTAACTGATTCATTCAATATTTGTTTATTGAGCACAAACTATGTGTCAGACGCTTTTGTGGCCACTGGAGATACAGCCATAGGCAATGTAAGTTTTCCCTTAATCCAATTCACTGTGGGACAGGAAAGAGACAGGCCAGCTGCCATGTGATCAAGTGCTATGAAGTGGGAAGCACAAGATGCCCCAACTCAGACTTGGGGCATCCCGGAAGGCCTCCTAATGGAATGACAGACGCTGAAGGATTAGCCAAGTGAAGACTTGAGGGGAGAATGTGCCGGGCAGAGGGAACTGACATATTGTCTGGCTTTTTGAGTGCTGGATTCCAAAGAGGAAGTGATGATAGGCGAGCCCTGTGGGGGGCATGGTGGGGCAACAGGGTCAAATCCAGCCCCGTGAAGGAGCATCGGGACCATCCTAGGGACATGAGGACTTTGAAAGAGGGGCATGATTGGTGCCCAGAATGTGCTGCATGGCAAGTATCTTCCAAATGCTTAACGCACGGATCTTTGATCTGGCAAGTCCACTTCCACTGCTTGGTACAGTATTTATCCTACAGATACCCCACAAGAGTAGGAAATGATCCTTGTTGAACTGGATTGAATAACAAAAGATTAGAAATCACTTAAATTACCATTTAATCAGAAACTGATTAAATAAATTGTGATAAATCGCTAACCAATAACCGTGGAGTGGGAAGGAGTTGGTTTAATTTTCACTCTTTAACATCTTTTAAATTTTGTGTCATGTGCATGATTACCAATTCAAAAATAAGTAAATACAATTTATTTCAAGTGTTGCGGATATCAGCCACTTTAGTCAGTGACATTAGTGTGGTCACATGATTTATCTCTTATTCATATACGAAGTCAGTGGCAATTCTATATTCACTTTAAGAAATGGAAGAGCAGTGGGGGTAGGGGGTGGGGACACAGTCACATGAATGCTCAAGCCGTGAAACATCCACGGGACAGTTGGTAGACATTACATTGCAAGAGAAAAGAGAGCTGCTGAGAACTACTTAGGTTTTGCATCCAGTTCCTGAAAAGCGGCCTTTAAGATATGATATTTTTAGTAAAAATGTTGACTTTATTTGCCTGCACATACAATCGGCCTTAGGAGAGATCAGACGTTAACAGTCTGTCTCTGCAGCGTTCAGAATGGGACTCCACATTTTAGAATGGTCTCTGTAAGAATTACAAGTAACAGATCCTATCTCAGGACAACTTTTTTCCTTGTGATTGGAACTATTTTAATTTCCCTTGCGATGTTTGCTCCTGAAGTTGGAAGGAGGAAGTTGGACTTCCTGGGGCTTTCCGAGAAAGACTCAATCATGGCAAATGCTCCCAAGTCAACTCCAGGAAAGCTTGCTTTCCCCCTCTGATAATGAAATGTTCAGTAAAGGAGGGAATACAGTGGACTTCCCACGAACCCTGCCCTTACTAGCTGGAATGAGCATCTGTGGTGAAGCCAGAGTTTCCAGATTTTCTCTGCCGCATTTGATGACCCTTTTGACAACATAAACTGATAAATAAAGAGAAAGTATATCACATTTGGGGCTGAAAGGCAATACAAGCAATACGGTAATAAAGATAATAAAACTGTTGTCTTGTAATGGCATTCTAGAAATTCTATTCTCAACTGGGCTTTGTATTTCCAAGCTTTCATTTTGGAAAGTTACACATTTATTCTGTCTGTGCTGCCTTCCCAATTGGACTCAGCCCTTTTTTTTTTTGGAATTGCCTTTAAAGTTAATTTAAAGCCATGATTAAAAACTGATATTCAATTTTCAATTTTTTCAATTTTCAATTTTTAAGCCTAAAACATTTCCTCTTATAATCACCTACATTACTTGTAAAATTTAGCTATTTTAATTACATGTGCATAATTACATGTGTATATATGTGAATCTCATATATAAATTAATTATATACAATATATTTTATATATGGCCATATATCTGTGTGCATGCACATACACATTCAGATAAATCTCCCAAAGCACAAAGAGAATGTTGCACAATATAAAAATTATTTCCAAAGAAAATTTTAAAAATCATTTTGAAATATGACTGCATTTTGAGTATAAAAACTGACCTTCTAAATTTCACTAATTTGAAGAAAACTCTGCATTTAATACAAAGAGTAGACATTATGATCATCTGATAAATTAGAAATTATGACTAACAATAACCATCTCCTCTGGTAATTTCAAGCCAAATTACCACAAAGACAAGATCTCAAAACTGAGAAAAATTGGTTCATTTTCCACTTTAGAATTTGTCTAATGCATTATTTCCTCCTGGGACACAAACACACCAAACACAAAGAGGAAGGCCCTTTAGATTCACAACTATTTACACCAACACTTCAGAGGCTTTGGATCTTTGTCTTTACCCTTCACACTAATATATTCATTTGCTTGTATGGATGTAACCTAAAAAACCTGCTAACTAATCTGACGGAAAAAGTCAGCCACGTAAGCACAAAATTTTCCAGAGGACAGTGAGCCAGACAGTTCTCCTTTCTTTAATCAGAAAAAAATGGTCCAGGTAGGCACTTGTAATGTTCATCTTCAGTGTGATAGGTGATGTCACGAAACCGGGACACATTTGTGGAACTATTGAAAACGGTGTTGCACAGACTTCAAGCCGTGGACAGATCTGCTCCTTCATGCGCTGGCAGACTTTCTCCTGCTGTCCTGCAGTAAGGAAACTGCTTACAGGACAATTTCAGGATGGACAGACTGGTCATTTCCGGTCCACTAGTGATACAAACTCTGGACAAACAGCCAGGAAACATGGAGCTATATTTGTTTCTGGAATAACAGGTTGGAGGGTGAGGGTCGGCTCTGTTTAATCCTATGTAAGAGCAACATCCGACTGGATGGCTTCTGTGATTTGAGTTTGTTCTAAAACTGACTGAATTTATAATCATGAGAGAGAATTGCAATGTCCAAAGCACTTCAGTCTCCAGAACAGCTACAAGGTGGGGATAAATGCTTCACAGAGACGTGTAATTGCAGAGAAAGCAGGTAAACACCTTCACTGAATAAGATTTCACCTGTTCTGGGAAATCCCTCTTTGTCCAAAGCTATGCTTTGTAAACTGAAATTCCAGAATTAGAATTCTTCCTTTAGCTTCTGGCTTCAGCTGCTACCATGTCAGTCGTAAGCACTTCCGAGTCTTACCCGTCACGCGGTGTTCTGGGAAACATGTAAACGATGTATATTTCATCTTCCTCCTTGCTCCAGACGAAGATCTCTAACATTTTGATTCAACTTCTACCTAAGCACAGACTAACCGACTCACTGTCCAGGTACCCAGCACTGCCCCCCTGTTAGGGTAGCGTTCAATATTTCCGGCTTGAGTGAAGGATGGAGGTCCATCCTAGCTGGCTCAGAAAGGACCAGACACATCTGCCAGACGCGGTAAGTGTCACTCCTGCTGCGGGTTAACAGGGCATTGTGGACAGATGTCACTCAGACCCTCCCTAGGCGGCATCACGGAGGACAGCTTTCTGCTCAGTCCACCTGCAGCGCTCACTTACATGCAGACCGGCCAGCAAATGGCCTGGGCCTGGCCCTTCAGGGCTCCCTGGAGCACCAAGCTCAGGGCTCACTGCAGTCACGACTGGACACTGCCTGGGACTGACCCAACTCCAGGCCATGCAAATGCTCCAGGCCTAGTTTCCTCAACTCTCCATGGTCTAATCCCTTTCATTTCTCCTCTCGGATCAGGCAAGGCATAGAGATGAAATGAAGAAAGACAGCTTGGGCTATGTTAGATTTTCCCTGAAGTTTGCCTAGGTGTGCAATCTTGTGCAGGTAGGGTCAGCTTTATCAGCAAACCTGGAGGTAGACAAGTTTATCCATAAGTTCTTCCCGGCTCTGTAGCAAGGAGCATCCAGGATGACATGGAGCCGGATGTCTTTCTCTCCCAACGCACACGAGCAGGGAATCTGCACCCTCCTCTGGAGTGACGGCGCTTGGCCCTTCCACAGGTATCGGCCTGCTGGACCGGAGGAGGGCCCCCCTAACTCAGGATTCTGCTCTCAACAACCTGGTGGACTGAGTATCCCAGAGGCCCAGCCCTGTGAGCCACTTTTTGAAACGGAAACCTAGATGGTGTGATGCTCCAAGATTCACTGCTACCGGCAGAATCCTCGTTTCTACTCCAGAGCTCTTTCCCTGAGCTAGTCCCCTTGCCCCAGGCGAACTTGAACTGTTGATAATACATATGGGGTAGAAGTCAGGGAGGACGATCTTAGGTATGATGATGTGAACTCAGATTCAAATATATAAATTAGAATAAACCTCAAAGAGGACAGTGTTTTAATGGAAGAAGAGATCCCAAACACATGAAGTAGCTACTTTCTACTTAACAGTTTTCTTATAACCTATTTTCAAATTTCTTTATTTTGTTCTGGTCATACCATCTCCTTTCACATTTCTCTTTTGGCCTAAATATTTGATATATTTATTAAAACATTTTGTAAGACATCAAATGGTACTTCAGCTAAAGTGATATTTCATTATTCTTTTTTCAGAAAAAATCCCTGCATTTCAGAAAATAAGGAAACCTATTCACACATTGGGGAAAATATAGAAATTGAAAATATCACAGACGTCCAAATTAAAATCTATGGGTAGCAGATTTTTCTAGTAAAACACTCCTTTAATGAGAAAGTCTTTTATGTTATATTATCTCTTTAAAATGTTTATCAATTCCCTAGTCATGTCAGAACTGGATTTTGGAAATGATCTTTCACAGTTGTGAACTCTTTCATGTGAATTATAAGACACAACACATTAAAAAAAAATTCCTTTCTAATTTGATCAATATGCATATCAAAGTATTTTCTCCCATCTTTTCCTCTCTACGGATTATTTACTTCTCTTGCCTGCAGGCCGGAATCTCCTTCAGATCCCCTGCAGTAGCACAGCCTCGCCACCAGGCGTCCCCCTCCTCCAGCACATCAGGATCAGGTGTCACTTCAACCGACAACAACCTCCCACAGTATTTCCCCAAGAGGCAGAAACAGAACCTGATTCTTGTCATAGCTAAAAAATGAAATGCGGAATTCTCAAAATATGTTTTATCTCCATTGTCAGTAACCCCCAGCAAACCAACTTTTACATTTTTTCTTTCAACAATTTCTCTATGAAAAAATATAACAACGGATCAAGTCGAGTCTATTTTACCTATCAACCAAATGGCAATTTTCGTGTTTGTTACCATAGCACCCGCGCCTGTGATCCTCTGCTACTTCTGTTTTCTCAATGTTGGCTCGCTGACACAGGTAAGCAATTAGGGATTTCTCCTGGGGATCTCGAATAAGGCAAGGGAGTGTGCAGAGGGGAAACCCGAATAATTACCATGATGATGGGTTGACATCCAGAATCCACAAACCACTCCACCCCCTCACTTGAAAGATGAAGAAACTGAGTTTCTAAAATAGCAGCACATTATGAGAACTGAGCGTGAGAACAGAATCTACCTTGAAAGATGTCAGCTCAATAATGCCTAACATTAAACGACGGGCTTCACCCGGAAAGTGCCTCAGAATTTCTCCCTAATTAATATTTCAAACACTCCTTCAGTAAGGTGTCAGTTTTATTCTTTAACAGAAAAGCCAAGAGAGATCTCAGGCAAAGTGTCTTTCCTTTGTCTCCTGAAACATACAAGGAGGCGCTCTTCTTGTCATCTAGGTTTGGGGTCAGAACATTTGGTCATGACCTTTTGTAACATCCTCAAAGACAGTGTATAGCAATAGACATGGATTCTCAGATATTTCAGGTTTTTTCATAAGTTATGGGGTTACCAGGGATCATACACACAAGAAGTAGCTGATCAAAATATAAAAATTTAAAACATTCAAATTTAGGACATCAGTAAGTAGTGCAAGCATCATAAAGAAATGATGCACCAAATATCGAATCTAATAACTCTTACCAAAGTTATAAGTAATTCCTGATTATTTAAAGACATTGTATGTGTTCTGAACCTTCTAAATGGTTCACTGAACCTGAGGTATGAGATGCACTTTTTTTATTATTATTATTATTATTATTATTATTGAGGAAGATTAGCCTTGAGCTAACATCTGCTGCCAATCCTCTTCTTTTGGCTGAGGAAGACTGGCCCTGAGCTAACATCTGTGCCCATCTTCCTCTACTTTATATGTGAGGCGGCTACTACAGCATGGCGTGCTAAGAAGTGCCACGTCCGCACCCGGGATCCGAACCAGCAAACCCCGGGCTGCTGAAGCAGAACATGTGCACTTAACTGCTGCACCACTGGGCTGGCCCCTGAGATGCACTGTTTTTCGGATGACAGGAATCTTAAGAATCAGTAAATATTGAATAAGCCTAGATGTAGAGGAAGAATGGGGGGGCCCTGTAATTCCACAGCTCTGGAAGGCTGGATGCAGAGGACTCTAAGGAAAAATCTTCACCACGCCACTGGTTTGTCACCGTGGAGAAGCACCTTGAACAAAATTGGTCCTCACTTGGACCACGTCTGGCAATGAGCCACATGTAGTTATGTGCTTACTGAACACTTGCTCGAGGCTGATTCTAAGACGGCTCTCTATCCTTCTGGAAGCTGTGACTTGGATGTATTTCGAAGAGCAAGGAAACCAGTATAATTAAATATGTTGAATTTGAAGGAAACTCCATCTATTTCTTCAACTCTTGAGGATAAATGATTATAGTTTCTGCACATAGAATGGAAATAAACCACTTATAATTTTTTTTTATAAAGAGGACTTACTGGAGGCAATATTAAGACCAACCTGCTTGTCAGTTGCTTTTAATAGAATGGTGTTTAGTGATTGTCCTCATACCTGTTTCAATGAGGAAGAAGTCTGATAGACCTGATGTTACTTGTGAACACGAAAAGTTGCTATGAGCCTGCCATCCCAGGTGGCCTTGGGTTGTATGCAGCCAACTGGGAAGCTAGCAAAAATACTCTACCTTCTCTACTATATTTAGCCTAATTGTACCTGGGTACAGAAGATATTTCATTCAAAATGCATAAAGTCATCTGAGACAACTCACGTTCACTCTAAACTTATCTAAAAGGTGGGCTATTTGGATCTTCATGTCTATCTGTAAGAGATGAGCCTCTAAAAATTGTGTGACAATGGTTGGGAACAAACGCTATATATAAAAGTCTTGCTAGTTTCCCTGGAAGGGTGAGAAGCCACTTGGCTCCATAGATGTGACCATTGGACCCTAGGAGCTGTTCTCTGTGGTGACTTATTCCCAGAAGGAGACTGTTCTGGGGCCTGCGTTTGGGACAGGCAGCAAGTGATTAGCGTCAGTAGAAATATCTCTCTTGTTCAGGTACGGCAGCAAAACTCAAGAGACCTCTGTGACCTGAGGAGGAAAGTGGCGGCTGCTGGTCATCAAGATAGATAAGAATTCTTCAAGAAGGCCCAGTGTCACACCATAGAAAAGAGGATCAATCTGAAAATTAGTACCTGTTTTGTTAAAAAAATTTCACAGAACTTCAGAGTAAAATGCCTTCAGAATTTATTCTGCACATTTTGAGAAGTTTAGTAATAAAAGGAACATGAACCCAACTGACAGTGGTGAAACAAGAGTTAAATTCCCAAATATTCAGTGACGAGATTTTCCCAGAGACCTGCTAAGATCAATGGCATTTTTCTCTGGACCCAATGACAAATCTCCCTTTTGCTCTCTCTTCTCCTTAACGGTGAAGATTTGGCTATGAAAAAGCTGATTTTACAAAACTCGAAGACAGCTAAAAATTTAAGGTGGACTTGCTGCTCATGTTGTGCAGAAAGAGATTAAGTCCCATCGTTAGTTTTCTGACGGCCTTGAAAGTGTACCAAGAAGGGGACGGCCATTCAAACCTATATTTCGGATTCATACATACAGATAAAAGACCAGGAAACGGGAGGAGATAAAGATAAACACCTCACCTCCATTTGAGGTTGTTGTCTGCTTTGAGAACCTAGAGAAAGCTGCTGACCTTCTCTAGGGAAAAAATCTGTATGCACGTGAATGAACAAACATGCAAGCTTTATTTAAAATACCATATGTTTTTGCAGGTCCTAAAATTATGGACACCTTATTGAACCCAGAGTAAAGAGTTGAATGCCTTTTCTTGACAATCATTTATTAAAAGTTTTATGTGAAAATCAAGTAAATTAATAGCCTGTGCCTGGTGTATTTGGGCTCAGATTCAAAGGAAGAAGATTAATTTCTTTCTGTCCTTCCTTCCTTTCCCTTGGTTTCATTCTCTGTCTTTCTCTCTCCCTCTTGCTCTCACTCTGTCTTCCCAGCAGAGAGGAGCTAGATGAAAAATGATCGCAGCATCCAATCAGGGGAGTAACAAAAATGATTGGCAAATAGTGTTACATTCCCCAAATCACTTTCCGTTGCACAATAGCTATTATAGCCTATTGACGACATACCTTGTGCATCTCCCTTATCAGTAATCCTCATAGCGAGGATGCATGAGGGTATTGCTATTACTAATTTACTAAGGAGGAAATGGCAGCTCAGAGAGAATGCATAACAGAAATAGGACGAAAGCCCATGTCTCCTAACCTTCAGGCAGATGTTCTTCCCGCGAGGTTGGGCGGCGTAAGAAAGACTCATCCAGTTCTTAGCCAGCTTCTTACTGGAGAACTTTGGCGGACTGTCTCTTGATAGCTTATCACTTAGACTTAGGACAGTACGGCTAGTGGATAGGCGTGTAAATAAGTGATCTAGAAAGAAGCTGATAAATTCTCATGTTGAGGATCTCAATAGAGTTTCACAAAGCTTGATATAAGAAGAGGGTTTTCATGTTTCTCCACGCTTATGATGGTGTTTTATCCTTAAGCTTGAAAACTAAACATGCTACTATGCAAACCACGTAGTTACAAGGATATTGCATGGACTTTTTTACTGAGAGAGAATGCAGAACAACTCTGCTTATGGCACCACCATGGCAAAATGTCTTGTTTTCACTTGTCTTCTCATCACTTATTTTCAATAACAATCTACTCTTCTCCTCTACCTGTTATTCTGTGTCTAAATTTTGTAATGCTGATAAATATCCAGACATTGAAAGCTAATACCAGTGTTTTGCCTAGTCTGAGTCATTTACTGAAAGAAGTAAACTTTGCTAATGGGAAATAGAAGATAAAATTGTATCTGGCCTTTATTGTGTGTCTCTAATACCACCCCCCTACACACACACAAATAACTTAGATAGACATTTCTTTATGCTCCTGATACTTGTTTAAGGTAAAGTAACAGAACACTTCTCAGAAAATAGACTTAGGGACATAAATGTGTTACAATTTGAAAAAGAAACCTAATTTTACTAGCCTTATCACATGATCTGTTCTTAGGTAATGCAAAGAGAATGCAGGCAGAGCCCAAGCTACTCTAAGTCAAGTTTAAGCATATCCAATGATTGCCAATATTTTGCCCTGGGAATTATCTTTTTACAAAGTTAATGGTTGTGGTCACAGGCAGACTATAGTAACGTGGCGTTTCCAAATCAAGTCGTCTCAGGGCTTCTGTGAAGGAAAGCGTGGAAAACTACCAGCTGTATCTTCAAGGTGACATCAGTGGAAGGAAACAACAAAGGAAATCGACAGCACATAAGAAAGCAGGGCCAGCAGGACAGGCTGGTGACAACCCTGGCCTGCGCTGTACCTGTACAGATGAAACTGGAGAGTCCCCCGTAGATGACTTCATCGTTGTCGGGCAATATGAACGGACACCTCGTCTGAACCTCCAAACAGTATTGCTTGCAAGGAATTGTCTTTCTGCAGTTAAACTGTGCGACTTCAAAGTACTGGGAACACAGCCAGGCTTTGTAGACAATCTGAAAAAAAAAAGACAAGAATCAAAAATAGGGAGGGATGACAACAGTTCTGACTCCAATAAAGGACATGCTGTACTGTGAGAAGCATGCTGTGGTTTCAAGCGGATCATAAGAAAATTCTCATTTTGAGAAAACATCTTTACACATTGCCAGATGCAAGTGATAAAAACGTAGCAACACAAGTCTTTGCAACAGAGCAAAACATTATTTGATTGAGCCCCTAAGAGAATGCAAAAGGAAATGTAGCGTTTGATTTGACGTGGCTCATTTGAAAAACAGCAGTGTTATTCAGGATCTGAAGTTTTCAAAATCCAGAGGTAGGGTAAGTAAAAGAAATTATTGACTGTGATACACTGTGGTTACTTCCTGAAGGGTGCAAGGTGAGTCAGTTCCCTGAGCAGGGAGCTCCAGGCTGTGCTTTCAATGGGCACTAGATGGCGCTGAGTCCTTTACAACGATGGCCCAGCAGGAGGGCAGACAATGCCCGCCAGTTAGAGCTTGAACTCCAAAGGCAGAGAACAAGTGGCAGTGAGCATTTAAATTTGTGACTCACATCAAATGAATTAAATATCTCGTCAACTGAGAGCCTGCAAACACCCACCCAGATCAGACATAACACGCCGTGGTGTCATTAGGCGCCCGAGAAAGGAAACCTCACCAGAACCACACCTTGGACCTTCGAGATGCTGTGTGATCCACATGAATATTTATTAAGTACTTACTTGATTGAATAAAATGTAAAAGGATTATGATTTCATTTATCTCTTTTGTTTTTGATAGCTATTTAGGAAAATAAATATTTAAAAAACACCTTTTTCTAATATAAGGAAACAAGCTGAACCTGAATCCAACTAAAACAATGACAAAAGTACCCATCAACTGTCTAGACCCCCGTGAGTAAGGTACTTCCCAGACCCTGGGCACTGGTGGCTTCTGTTTAGCTGTTTCTAGGGTTAATGCTATTCAGATAAGATTTTGTCCACTATGTCCTACATAGAAAATTGAATGGTTTACAGTTAAACGAACACTAGGAGGTCATAAATACTTGACAATCATAGCAAGAACAATAGCGAGTATTTATCAACTTCGTTCTCTATTCTAAGTGTGTTGTATGCATTTTTCCCCATATAATTCTCAGCACACACTTAGAAAGTAACTATTAGTCATGCTTTGCATAAGAATAACAATTAATAATGGAAGTAGTGGAAAATCCAGAATTCAGACCCATGTTCTGTAGGATTCCAAATCCTGTACTGTTCATAGTTACGTTATGTTTAATCTGAAAACTTCTTTTTTAGAAGAACTTCTGAAATTACAAGGGAATTTGTGTATTAATCTGAAATCAGCACTGAAATTTCGAGTGACTGGTCAACGTCCATTTGGCATAAGGGAGATTGTATTGAATTTTTATTCATAACTTTTTATTAGTTTGATCAAAATGAAACTTTATTCTTTGATCAAAGGTGCCTCAGTGGCGGTAAAATGGGATACATGTGAAATTCAGATATAATTTTAGATAGCTAAAAGTAATTTTATTTGCTATCACCAATGGTTCATAATCATCATACAACTTGATAGGAAAATATACAAATAATTAGAATTTTTACAGGTCTTTTGAACAGTCTTAAAATAAAAGTGTGCATTGGAAATTGCTAGAAAAAAATACTACAATAGCCGAGGAAACTCTGAAGATTTCTTAAATTTCAACATGGAAATGAGGTGAGGCGAGTGGATGAGGGCCCCCTGACAGAGGTGGAGGGTGTGGGAGTGCCATCATGCCACCAGAAAGAGACTAAAAGCATCAGTTTCAGAAGAATGAAAAGTGGAATGCTTTCCCAACCACACTTTGGGGAAGCTGTCGATGTTTGCCAAAATGCCATTGGTCTTTGTGTAATATAGCATAATATGTAATACGATATACGACATTTATGCTGTAAACTGAGCTGTGAGCTAAGAATGGCCAGTAGACCATTCTTTTTTGTAATTTCTGGTTTTGATTTCCTTTTTCGGGTACTAGAGGAAACTGAGTCTGTTTACACATACAGTTCTAACAGCAAAAAATTTCCCTTATCTCCTGTGCAATTCCAGAGAATTGCACATATTTTTATGGGCCAAACTGTGCTGTTTCTCCTCCTAGTTTGTTTTTGGACAATTACTCAAATTAAAATGATTTCTGAAAAACAAGTCACATCCTGTACCTGTAAACCCTATCTGAAGAAACAACCTCTCCTCTCTCACAGGCAACGGGGCGTCGCATGTTAAAGTCTCCTGGGATATATACCCAACCTCCATAGCATCACCCCATTGGAATTGACCCATTTTTATTCTGGTTCCTTAAATACTATTTCAGCTATATTTCCTTTGGAGATTTTTTACTTAAAAAACTAATAAGTCTTCAAAGCATAGATATCATGTAACAGTTATGAAGAAGACTGGTCATAATTTGCATGGCTGCCAGCAGAATTCTGGATCTTCGTGCGGCGCTAAGGGCCTCTCTGGCCGTTTCAGTGCATCACCGATTCTTATGATGTAAGTCCTGGATGTTTGAAATGCAATGGAGTATTCCTTACTTGAGCCTTAAACACTTTCTAAAATTTTAGTTCTTGGGATGCAATATGTCAGAAAGCAATCAGGGGAAACTTCGTGGGCAGAAAAAGAAAGATGAGGTCCTTACTGTCGTCCTCCATACCTGAGGGAATTGCTGCTATGTGCTGATGCCAATAGCTTTTTTGAATGTGAAATCAGAGGATAAAGACAAGAGAGAAAACAGACAGGTAAATATTAGCATGGCAGGAAGAAGAGCTTTCTTGCCAGAAGAGATGTACAGAAAATGAAATGGGCTGTCTTGTGAGGTACTAACTTCTCTGTAACTGGAAAAACTCAGATAGAGTTAAGATAATTCTTGCCAATACGCTATGCAGAAGATTCTCGTGTTAGGGAAGTGGGAGAAATAAATGGCTCTCAGACATTTTTCAATATCCTGGTAGGATCTTTTGAGGGAGGGAAGTTGAAAAAGTTAGATGTTTTGCAGTGGCATAAAGCTAAAGAAAGAAGATTAATTTTTAAAAGTACTGAAGGATTTTCAAACAAAAGCACATAATGAAAAATGAATATACTTGTCTTCTTTCCTAAGAACTCCATGGTGTAGGGGAGGTCAGAAATCTTTTTTATGATGGCTTAGCCTTCTCCTACATAGAGAAATATTAGGTAATCGCTTTTCTAGGTGTCACTAAATACTGTAAATGATTATATGATGCTGAACAATAATTTTGGGAAGGGACAAAAATATGTGTCAGGCCTCTGGTGACAAATTAATGGCTACACTACATGCACCCACACCCCTCATAAGGGCTTGTGCCCTTTTCTTTGTAGAAGCAGTTATGCTCACCAGGTAATTGTACTCATGAAGGACAACTCAAATGAACCATTCTCCCACTCTCACCTCCACTCTGTGGCCCTTGGAGATGACTACTGACTGTACGAAAAAACTCTGCTTGCCTGCTGCCCATCCCACAGTTACAAAGGAAATACTCTCAACTTACAGCCTAGAAAGGGACAGACGAAATTATCAAAATGGCCTAAACAAGAAAGTCATTTTTACTTAATATTTGGAAAATGATTTTCTCTTTTTCTACCAAAGTATTTTCTCATTTGCTATTTTTTCCCCCACGTCATCCTTGTGAGGTGTTTGGGAAATACTTGACAAAGAAAGAAACTGAGTTACAGAGAGATTACAGTAGTCAACGAGTAGAATTCAGGTCTCAACAGCCAGGCCAGAGCTTTTCTCGCTGGGAACTCTGGTAACTGGAACTCTCAGAGGACGTGGAAACTGATGACAATGTGAAGAAGTCTGGGTCTCTGAGGGCACGGCGGTCCGGAGTAGAAAAGTTCCTCGAGATCATCCAGGCAGGCATCTCATGTTAAAGTGGGAATTGGGGCCTGGAAAGGTCACAGTCGATGGCAATGCCAAATCGCTGGCCCCCAGGCCGTTGTCTCAATAAGGCACCCCGTTATTTGGAAGGCATGACCTGAGTATCACTCATTTCCGACATAGCCTCTTTTTTTGCAAGTGCCTTCACTTCCGAACTGCGCTGTCCAAACTTTCACTTGTGATTCCGCACAGCAGGCTGCAAGGTCCACCGCCATGCCCCTCGGGCTGACTTCTCTGCCCTGCCTCCCTGGTTACACAGGCCTATCTGAAGATGTGGGCGAGGACAACAAAGGGTGGGGACAGGAGGGGCAATCCCAGGGAGCTGTGGTCTGCCGACCTCGTTTCCAGACTCTTGATGAAGACAATATTTTTTAAAGATAATTCTCAGTGTTCAGGAAAATTTTTGTTCCAATGACGCGAGCATGGCTGAGGTGAAACCCTCAGGAGATGGAGAGAAGGTCTTTTGCCTGCTGCCTGACTCTGGGAGGCGATGCTCAGCTATGGAACTCTGGAAGAGAATGCTTTATGTGACACAAGGATGAGCCTTAGACAGTCACCATATTAGTCATTAGAAGTTATACCTGGTGCCCTGAATAATCATAGGTAACAGGATTGCCGTAATAAATGACCGCCAGCATGTCAGGTTCTCATCACCTCTCTTGGTTCTGGACATTCCATATGACTATGGCTAATCCTGCAGAGAGCCATTCACAAAATGCCTAAGATTAATATTTTCCCAATAGAAGCTGAGATTCTCATTCCTTTTCAATTGCCTCCTTCCCCCAAATCTGTATCCATGTTTTAGCACCAGGTAGCGGGTCTATACTGCAAATAAATGTTAGCCTGCTGAAAAAGTCTCATCTTGGTTGCAAGTTTTTATTCTTAAGAAATGTGTCAGGTATTGAAGATGGTTGTCATCTTCATATTAGAAGGTTACTTTCCCTTTTTCCCCAATTATTAGTGAGGACGGACTCCTTTTACATTTATAACATGTTGATACATTTTATTAGATCCTTTTCTGGCAGCTCTAATGCATTTGTGGCCTGAGTTTTTAGCGTGTGGAGGTGAAACAATTGGTTATGTAAGCAATAGTCTGCTACAGCAACTGCCTCAGGCTAATGCACTTTGATGCAGAACGCATGTTGTTACAATTATAAGTGGAGGTGGAAGTCAAAATAAATTTCACATTCATATATCTGAATGTCGTCTTTTTTCTATATCTGTGTCAGCGTCTGGTTAAAGCGCATTGCACCCGGAAATTGGAAATACTGATAGATTCTAAGAGGGAAACAAGAAAAAAGTCTCTGCCTATGGATGAGCTAAGGCATCTGTGGACGAATATTAAGAGACGGACTGTGTACCGAGAACCAGCCTCCTTGATCCACCAAAGACTTATGTCAGTACACCTTGTGCTCCAGGGCTATGTCTTGGCTCCATTTCCTGAAGAAAATGCAAATGTCCTCCTATTTTCTGTTGGTTGACCCACTTCGGGATCCTGTTATAACACTTGGTCTGTTCCCCTGAACTTCAGAACTCCCCTAGCTTCCTGGTGCTGCCCCACATTTTCAAGTCCACCCAAACCATTCTCACTGCCGGGCCAGAGCCCCAGGGTCCATCCACTGAGGAGAGGAAATCGGTCTGAAAAAGGCAGGGCCAGCCCGCTCCCAGTCTGTAGTCAGATGTGGTATCATGGAGAGCCACAGACACATCATGGTAACGATAATGAAGAGCAAAGCAACACGACTGAGCTTTCTTGAACAGAGCATGTTCCCATCCAAGAGGGATGCAAGAGGCTCAGAAAAAGGGAAACCAGAGAAGAATTTGTCAGTGTGTCCCCAGCATTATCTGAGGGGCACAAAGCCACCTGAGCTTCTTTCTCTCTCTTCCTCATTAACACACATCTTGCATTGTCTGTTCTCAATGCCTTCCTTGTGTTGTCTTCCTTTCCCTCCTCATCTCTCTATGAGTTGGCATCAGCCCGAACCTCTCCACAGAAACTATCCTTTCTAGACAACTTGGCCTCTCTGCTGATAAACCCAGCTGCTAAAATTGGATATTTTCTTCTTTGACCTTCTTGGCAGCATTGAGCCCTCTTGATTAAATTCCTTCTTGAAATGCTGGCACCCGGATATCGGAACGCCATTTATCCTGGTTTTCCTTCTACTCCTCTGACCACTCCTCACTCTTCACTTACTGTTTTATTATTGTCCTTCATTTGTTTCCTGTCACTCCCCAAAATGTTGGTATCCCTTAGGCTCTAAACTTTCTTGTATACATTCTTTCAGGAAAATCATCTGCTCTCATGATTCAATTATCATCTTTAAAGTAGTGAAGCCTAAATCTTTATTTCCAGTGCACCTTTCTCTTTCTCTCTCGATCCTCTGATCTACCTATAAACTGTCTCCTCCATCTGTTTCAGTGCTCTTTGACATCTCCATCTCCACAAGTCCAGAGTGGAATTCGGCATCTTCTCTTTAGGGCAAAGCAAGACGTCAGAAATCTGGGAGTCATCACTGATGCCTCCTTCTGCTCTCTCCCACAACTGTTTAATCACCACCCCCTACCTGGTGAGGCTACCTCCTAAATATCTCTAGTACCTGTTCAAAGCTCTTGATTTCTTTGGAAAGTCTCATGGTTCCCACCATTGCCGTCGCTCCCTAGTGACTACATAGATGCACCTATGGACCTATCTTGGTGCCTTGGTGGTAAACTCCTCCTCTCTGCTGTTCTCTCACTGCAGTTAGAGTAATCTTTGTAAAATTAACTTGATTTTTTTCACTACTCCAGTTTAAATCACTCAGGACCTCTCCACGGCACTCAGGAAAAAATTTAAACTGCTGGCTAGACTCAAGAGCTTTGCGACCTTGTCCTGCTTAGCGCTCCAGCCTCGTTTCTCTCCCCTCCCACACTTACCCTGTGCTCTTCTACCATGAAGAGTGACAAGCAGGGTCACTAAACACGCCATGCCTTCTGTGGCCCTCCACCCATGCTCTTGCTTCCACTTCCTTCTCAGATCCCTTAGTCTGGTTGATTCCTACCCATCCTGGGTGACTCATCTGTAAGCCTTCCCTGACATGCGCACCTCTCAAGACTCTGAAATGGGCACTTCTTACGGACTTACACTAAATGCAACACTCTTTCCTCATATGCCTCCCCTTCTAGGCTCCTGTAAAGGGGCCTTATGCACTTGGTATTCCCAGTGCCCTTGGTGTACCTGGGAGAAATTTAACTTCCATGGAATTCTCACTGGATAATTCATACCATGGCCTTCACGTCTGCACAGCACTGCTTTGTGATTTGGTTAGTGTGAGCCAGTCCCCCTGGCTCTGAGATCCCCACAGAGCAAAGACTCAAACCATGAAGCTTGATGAGCTTCTAAAATACTAAATCCCATGGATCCCTTTTGAAGTGATCAGCTAACTTTTTTATTGGAGGCCAAATAAATCCAAAGGAAATAAAATTTTAAAAGCCCACTTCATGAGTTGAACCTCTCTTTCCAAAGAGATGCCATGGTTAGGGTGCTGAGGCACAGTATGGGGTTGGGTTGCAAGCAGAGAAGGATTTCTGCAAAAAAGGAGGCAGGATGTGGTTTCATGCATAGGGCTCGTGGAAAGCCCTCAGAGCTCCAACTTGTTCGGAACTTGTTATTTGAAAGGACAAGCTGCTATGGCTGGGATTAGGGCAAAAAGGGTCTGGCAGACAGATCACACTAACTGATATCTTTCTAAAAAAGTCCTGCTGTACATCAGAAATGAATATGATAGTAATAGGTGAATTAAGCTCACAGTAAACAACCGTTTTTTTTGGCGTTCTTAAAGAGAAAACCACAAGCCCAAAATGGTGACACTTGCACTAAAGCCCATGATTCCGAGCCTAGATTTAATACCTAACCTAACTACAGTTTTGACCTTCCCCAGAAATGTAATTTAATCAACCAGTCTGGAATAGGTCAGTACCAAGGAGGTTATCTGTCATGCCGGCCTGCTGCATCTTGCAGCCCGCCACCCCCCCCCCACCCCGCCCCCTCACCACACCCCAGGGAGAAGTAACAATCTGCATGATAAAATCCTTATCTGTCTCTTCCTGCCAAAGAGATGTCCTGGCCCCAAGTAATCCTGTCTTTTCTTTTGCTAATAACTTCCTTGCCCTATCCGGCTTCCTAGAAAAACTCTGCATTTTGTGTAACTCCCAGGACTATCTCTCTGCTTGCTGGAGGAGACTCGCTGATTCATGAATCATTGAATAAAGCCAATTAGATCTTTAAACTCACTCGGTTTAATTTTTGTTTATTAATAGTGTCAAGAAAGATCTCTTTTAATGAGCTGCCTTCACAGATTATCATGTTGGTGACAAAGACGGTGGGAGCTCTGCAAGTGGGCGTTAGAAAGAAGGGGGTTCCTTCAGGAGACTACTTCTGAGTGTGGCCACGGGGGGACATCACTGCTGTTTTCTCAACAGCCCTTTCTCAAGTTGGAAAGGAGCAGGAATAAATGACAACTTCTTTTGTAGACTATCAGCTAACCAATACCTTGAGAATGTAGCAGTCAGATGTCACGTGGTCCTCTAAATACACCACGTATTTAAGCTGGTCCATTACTCCCTATTGTAAAAGGGCCAATGATCCTGTTAGAATTTAGAGCTTTAAAAAGACAGCACGTGAATGCTTCAACATAAATTCAGTTTGGGGCTTCATACCTTAAGCAAGTTAAGCATACTGAAAAGAGTTTAAAAAGTGGGAAATCAACATTTTGAAGAAAGAGAAATGGAAGTGAGTTTGTAGATAAATCTGAAACTAGTTTTAAGCATATAAAGGGATAATATATTCACCAAGGAAAGGAGAGGAGTGAATATGGTAGACTGCCTTTATTTTGTAGGACTCATAGGAATTCAAGGAGCGCTTGATGATTAATAAATGAATGAGTGTTATAATCTGGAATCTAGACTATATTTAGAAAATACCAACGTATTCAGTAAAATTATAATAAGTAATCAGTACATTCAGTAAAAAATGCAGATGTCATAAAACTCAACAGAATTGGACATACTATAACTGCCTCACTTAACAGAAACACACAAAAAAGGTCTAAAGAGGTTAGGGCATAGCTTCATCACAGAACCCGAAGTAAAATATGGAATATTTCCAATAATAAAGTAAAATTAATTAACTAACAACTGATCGTTTTATATAGCCATATACCTTTAGAACTGGAATATGAAATGCTTTGGGTATATATCTAAATTTTCCACTTCTTTTTAATCTGGTCAGGACCTTTTTGTATCAGCAATGCATGACTGCAACCCGGCTTTGCCAATATCAAATTCAAATCAGTTGTCAATGAAAACAACAATAATGTGTCTTTGCTCAAAGAAGGTGCTGCTGCCCCTTGGTTGAGTAGCTCTTTACATTCTTGATTTCTCCCATGGATGTGAGCACTTCTGACTGGTCATCACAGAGTTGATACTCAACAATTAGCAGCTAATACCATGCCATCATTACGATTTTCTGCTTTATCCTGTGTCCTGCCGGCGAGGAGCAGGAACAGGAAGAGATGACAGCTCCTTCTGTAGCCTAGGAACAAATCATCACCCTGGGAATGCAGCAGTGTCACGTGTCACACGGCCCTTGAAACATGCTATTTATTTAAATGTCGTCTGTATTGACAGCCAGAAATGTGCCGTTGATCCTTTAGAATTTATAGCTTTAAAAAGTCACAGGGTGTACACTTCAAAAGTCTGATTAGGATACAGAGTTGTAGCGTGTTATAAAACGGAAGCAGCTAAGTGATTTCTAAGAACTTGGCTTCCAAGGTATCATTCGATCTGTCTCGTAATCCTAAGTTATTGATTGAGAGCCTGCTGTGGGCCTGGTAGTAGACAAGTGCTCTTGGGAGCAGGAATGGAGGACAGATTAAAAATTTCCTTATAAGACATTTTTCCTGTCATCAACAGCAGTATCCTCAAATTAAAGGAGACAGGCAGGATGCGCTGGGCGGTGTGTTGCTGGGAGGGCGCTTCGGTTTGGGGAAAGCAGAAATGATGCTTTCATCAGTGATGAGAAGAGAAGGGGACAGTCCTTGAGACGGAGCGACACCCGGCTGGCAGAGGGAGGAATGGGGTGGAGATTCACGTGCCTGTGACAGGAAAGAGAAGGAGGGGCAAAGGGCAGCGGGGAGACCGCAGGAAGGAAGCGGATAATTACGTATCTGCTCTACACGCTTATTCCGCCAGGTGTCTTCAGTGTGTGATTTACGTCGGGTGCGTGTGGGCTTCCAGTTTGATGAAGGTGGAAACTACGACGCAGAGAACGTCGGCGCTTTGGCCAAGGTCCCACAGCAGAGAAGAGCAGAGTCAGGCTTAGATCTTAGGCCATTTACCCCGCAGCCCCACCCCATATCTAAATGTGTGTTGCTGTGCGCACAGTCGAGTCTAAGTAAACAGTCCTGAGAGTTCACGTAGAGTTGTCCCTGGGTTGAGAGAAACATCTCTTCGGAGGGTAAGCTTAGGAGAGTCACACGTTTTCAACACTTTGTATTTCGTTTCGTATCTCAATAAGATATTTCAGCAACTGTTAAGCATTTTACTCATCAGTGAAAGATTTTCAATACGGCAAAGGATCACAGTGTTTGTGGTCGTATTAACAGGTGCTTGAAACTCCAAGCACTGGTGACATGAGTAGTACTATTGTTAATGAGGAAAGAGCCAAAATTGCGTCTGAAAAAAATTGCTTATCACTAGAAGTAACAGCTACCACCAATGAGGAAGCTTCTTTTCCTAGTCCAGTCCTAAATCCTCCACTCTCTCTCTTCCCCTCTCTCCTCTCTCTCTCCTTCTCTCTCTCTCTCCTTCTGTCTGCCTGATTATTTCTCACATGAAAATTTATTCACCTGTTAAACTATACAGAACTGACACTAAATGGTATATCTTTTGAACAGTACTTGCTAAACACTTTTCACTCCATCCATTTACAACTTTAGCATATTTCCCTTACATAAATATTTATTTATAAAATTTACACATGAACTATTGTATAAGGTGCACTTTACAAAACATACACAAAACATAAACGATAAATGATAACTATAAATAGAATTTTTTAAATATTTTCTTGTCACATTCCAGTGGGTCAACTTGCATATGCCATGGGTGTGTACACCCTACTTATGAGAAGCCTAGATAAGTTAAAAAGAAATTGTAAACTTTATAAGTATGGAAAAAATCATGTAAATTGTGAAATTATATTGCACAGACATTTAAAACTGAACACTTGCTTGAAATGTTCAAGAAATTTTAATGAATTTTATCTAACCAACTAGACAAACAACAAAAATCATAATGAGGGCAAGAACTTGTCTGTCTTTACTCATCGATGAATACTCCACTAGTGGGGGGCCTGGCCTTTGGCAGGACTCAGTTATTACTTCTTGAATGAATTAAGGAGAGCATGAATACACAGGCTGAAAGTGAGTCCATATGGCCACGGCAAGTGAAGCAGGCATATGGGAACCCCTCTTGTTTAGTAGAGTTTATTTTCTTGACCAACGTTTTATTATTATTATATATATTTTTTAAATCTAGAAACTAATGGCATCCATTTTCTCTGATGCACTTTTTTAAAGGCAACAGTAGAAGCTGGGCTAATGAGTACAATTTTGGATGTCTTGATGCTGACTTTTAGTAGCAATAACAGTAGAAAACACTACTATTTCTTTGTTTTGTTTAGTATAACTTAGCAGACTTAGTAGGTTAGACAAATATGTAACAGCTGATACTAATTTTATTGGCATATTGTGAAAATTAAGAAAATTAAATCATTTGTTGAATTCAATCAAGATACATTGTTAATAACTCCTTTCTGCATTCTTAAATGTTTTGCCAACTTTTGGGACAGCAGAAGTGGGAAAGTTGTTTTTGTTTTGTTTTTTGCTGAGGGAGATTTGCCCTGAGTTAAAATCTGGCATCAATCTTCCTCCTTTTGCTTTAGGAAGATTTGCCCTAAGCTGCCATTTGTTGCCAATCTTCCTCTATTTTGTAGGTGGACTGCCACCACAGCATGGCCATTGATGAGTGGTGTAGGTCCACACCCAGGAGCCAAACCTGGGCACCTGAGGTGGAGCATGCCCAACTTAACCACTCGGCCACCAGGGCTGGCCCAGGGAAACATTTTTCTTCCTGAATTTTTCCAGGTTTTTCTATTTCTAAACACTGAGATGAAGCCAAATGTATTCTTTGAACACTGTAGGTCATGTTATTGTCTAAGAAATCAGAAAACACATGTTTTCAAGTGATAAAATTAAGATGTTTCAGGTAAAATAGAAATAGATTCATTCATGTACAAAGCCTTCGTAATTCAAATTAAGACAAACAGTTAACTTGAGAGGTAGGACTTTCAAATTACTTCCTAAAACACTTCCTAAGACAGTTTTTAATCGGGTGGTCCTTGTGTTCCATTTACTTTCCATAGTGAAAATGTCATGCATTTATATATGTTAATGTAATTTGTAATATGAAGTTAGTAAAATATAATGCATTGCCTATTCTCCAAGTGTGTCGTGTATATCTTAGAGAAAAATGACTGTCATACTACTTATAGAGTTAAGGATGTAAATATGCGCTATTTGACTCTTTCAACCCACCCCTGCAAATGCTGGGCTTCAGAGCATAAAACTCAAGGACAGGAGGAAGACCTTCCACTCCTCCTTCCGCACAAACAGATACTGCCGAGTCGTTTGTGGCAGGCATGTCACTCTTAGCCCACATGTCTGATTTTACCCCAAGCCTAGCACGCCATCAGAAATACGTTTTTAACATAAAACGATGCTTTGTTCGAGCCGTCACTATTTCACTATGTCAGCCTCATTGCATACAGCTATAAAAACACACATCACAGAACCATCACTTTCTCCATACTTTCACCACACACACACATACATTTTCTTTACAGTTGGCCAAATTCCATTATCACATCAAGGAAAAAACAGCCTCTCCCTGTTGCTCTTACAGTGGAACTGAAACTGAGCTATTCCTTATAAGTTAAAAAATAAAAACACCTAAGTACTTTCCACATTTGTGAACATTTCTTACATTTTTTTTTCCTGGGTAGAACTCCGACTCCAATAGTCTTTACAGAATTTAGTCCCCTTCATAAAGATTGTTTTCTTCAGGGTCAGTGAGCTGGAAGGAAGCGACTTCCCTCCAGCAAGTGCCTGAATGTAAACAGACACCACTGTGGAAATAACAGAGCATCCAGAGAAATGATGGGAGGGAAGCCTCTGGGTCTGAGCCATCAGAAAGGGGTGCCGTTTTTATGGCATCAAGTAAAGGAATCAGAAAATCCTGGCAAAAATATGGTTTGATTATATTCCTTAGAATTTAAGATGCTGTTCATTATTTAAAATCTGTTTTAGCCAGAAAATGTGTTTTACATTTTCTATTGCAACAGCAAAATAATGTTAATTGCATATTTATTAGAATGTGTAAACACTCAGATGGAAATGGCTTCTTTTACAGTGAAAAATTAGCCAATAATCTGTTTCTTTCTCATAGTATCTAAAAGCTCATTCTAAAAGGGCTCTCATTCACCGTGGAAAAACCCCACATAAGATCCTGATGCTTGAATTTCACAGACCTCTAATCTAAAGCATTTTAACATCAATTTCTGACTTCATAATCACTATCAATCTGAAGCACTATATTGATGATTATAGCAAATCAGTGATTTCAGATCTTACAAAGCCAACATGATGAGCAAAAGCAAAGATAACCACTAACACGTCCATAGCGCTTGCTGTATGCCAGAAGCTGTTGCAGGAAGAATCAGACGCAGTAGCTCTGAGGTAGATAGCAAGATTTGTCCTTTCTTTACGGATGTGAAAAATGAGGCCCGGAAAGTTAAAATCCCTGACCGAAGTCACCAAGCTGAGTGGAGGAGCCAGAATTGAAACCCCAGGCCGTCTGTCTCCAGATCCTACGCACCCGGCCGTGCAGCTGCACCACATAGATGACGGCTGCTAGATATTTTACCTGCACAAAAGTGTGGTTGGTTTGTCATGGTTCATATTGTATGTAGACATTCTCGTGCTGCATCATGTAGGGAGATTTCTTTTTGGCCAAACAGATTAAAAGTATAGGCTGAGCAATTCAGCACACTGTCAGAGCAGCCTAGAAAGTTCTTTGAGGCTATGCACAGTTCATCTCCAACAGTTCTCTTCCTATTTGTCAGAGCTCCGATCTCTCTACATATCTTCCATTTTACTAAACATAGACTGTGTACTTCTACAAAGACTTTGACTTGTGTGCAAAAGTTTTCCTAATATTTTTTGTAGAAAGAGAGTGGGCCTTCTTCAGTTACCCTCAGCCAAGCAGCACAGATGCCTCTGCATCCTGCGGTTCTGACTTGGGTTGTCAGCCACTCGATACCTGCTTTGTGGTTGGCTTCATTTCTCCGTCGAAAACGGTCGTGTTAAGGCAGTGTTTCACCTACTAGACTCTTCATTAGGACAACACTCTGTCGGATCCTTCTAGAGAGTCTTCAGTGTCTAGCCCTGTGCCACGACCTCTGAAGAGTTGTTGAATGGGTCTGATTATTGCAAGCTGCTAAAGATGTTCAAGACACAAGGTGTGTAAAACTCCTTCCAGGGAAAAGGTTTGGTAAACACCATGCGTGTAGATGGCTTTTAAACATTAAAACAGTGATTAAGAATGAATTCAGACCTTCTGATCAAATGTTCTTGGCAATTACTTTAAGCTAAATTTCTAGCAACTGCTTTTCCGAGACGTCTTTTCCATTTCACAATTCAAGACTGCATGGCACTGGCGATGTTCATGACTTGATAGACAAGTAAGTATGGTTAAAACAATCAGACCTCCCTGATACATGCCAGTTTTATACGATGAGATTGACAGTGAAAGGGAAAAGAATACAGAATGGCGAGATGAGTCCTTCAAGTGAGGAAGATCCCTGGGAAGCTGTGAGCAGTGGCATTTATGACTGGAGATGTGTTAACGTGCGTTTATTTGCACTTAGCTTATTTGAGCTTCAGTTAGTAATACCAACCTTATAGGATTTTAGGAAGGATAAAATTACCATATGCATGTAAGGAAAAATAAAATATAATCAAGTCTAATAAGACTTTGCTAATGTATGTGTGGACAAAGACCCATATTTCAGGATGTAAACTCTTTATGTGTAATATATACTGGTAGAACTAACGAATTGCCTTTTGTTACTAACTTATGCCACCAACATTTACTAAGTATCTATTATGTGAAGAGCATATGCCAGATACATTGCTAAAGGGAGTGGTACCATTATTGATCAATCTGTATTTTTTGGTTAATTTAGATAAACAGTGATATCAATAAGGTTAATCTCAATGAAGGTCAATGGCAGCTACAATCTGTTATAGTCTGTTTAAAAAATATGTAATAAAAGGTAGTGAGGTAGCATGAAATTGTGAACATAGCTCCTATCCTTGTACTGAAATGGGCTCCTTATTGCCAAGATGACAGTCTAATTAAGTGAAATCAGACTGTCAAACATACATGATCTTAGAAGATCTTGCATCTCAAAGAGGTAGAAGGGTGGGAAGAATTCAGTTTAGAAGAGTAGAGAAAGCAGGCAGGAAAAGGCTTTCCCATCATCACAGGGGAAAGAGGCCCAGAAGCTCAATGTATAGCTCTGCTTGGGGATGAAGCTCTGACCTAAACCGCTCAGTATGCTCTGTTGTCACATTTGTCTCAAACATATGCCTAAACGAGTTCAGTCCTTCTGAATTGTTTATATTGTTATTTGGAACAACATCAAACACAGAGGGTAATATACAAGTTGAAACGTTTTGGAGGCTTGGTTGATGATGCTTCTGCTTGTCTGTGTGAAAAACCCTCCATTTCAATTATTAAGGTTCTCTTCTGGAGATCGATTATCTTCTATGGTTCAAGCCAATCAGCGTCATAAAAGTTGTGTCATGTGAATGTTTTATAGTATTTTATAATATCGTCTTGCCTTTAGCTCCCAGCATAATCCTATCTGAATCAGAGATATCTCAGATAAAATATAAACCAAATTTTAGACACACGTACACAACTATTTTGAAGTAATAGTAAACCTAGGTGAACATATTCATCTTGGATTTCATTTAAAAAATTTTCGTGAGGAAATATATCATGGGAAATACACGCTAATCCAAAATCAATACCAATCATGACGATGGGGACCCAGTGCTGCTGGAGAAAGGCGTTCTCTCTCTGAGGACGGGGAATTTTCATTCTGTCAGCCCTGTGATAGAGAGTCAGGCTCATTCCTCATGCTGGGGGACGAGCAACACCTGCAGCATAATTAGGTACTCAAAGTCTGTTTGTATTTTAAAAGTGCTTTATAGAACTGTTATTATGCATCAAGGGATGCCTTTGGCTCAGCTGCTAACCTTTTCATGGCATAGTTCAAGAGAGCGGGGCGAGGCGTCCACGGAGACTCAGGGCGCGTGAGAAACCTGGAGGAAGGCTTGTTACCAAGTGAAAGCACAGCTTCCACAGAAAAGGCAGCACACCAGCCCCAGGAACATTTATATTTTTATTCCTGGTGTTAAATCAATTCCCCTTTCTGCGCCCTGACTCAGGGAGCAGAGATCATTAAGAACACATTTACGTGCTTAATTGGGTTTTGAAGGAGGTTTCTCCATTAACATTAATTAAAGTCACCCTGGGCTCAAGAAAGCTCATTTGCCAGGTAGGGGTTTTCCAGGTTCACTTATCTTCCCATTGCTGCCTCAGCAAAACTATTTTTCTTGCCTCAGATTCCAAGCTAAGCTTCAAGTGAACACAAGAAAAAAGGAAAAGCAAAGAAACACCGTTCCGTTCTGTGAGGGAAGATTTGGCACTTTATAGGGAAGTCCTTCCTCATGTGATTTTGCCCTTGAGAAGGAAGATAATTAGGATTGTGGTGAACTAATGTGTCAGTTGCTGCTGACTGCCCGCAGTTAACTTGTCACGGAGACACAGCCTTCTATCTCTATGGATAGGAACGCTTTTGAATTAAAATTATTTCACGAGCGTATTAACTTTATTAGGTTGAGGAATTCCTGATATTCATCCATTTTGATATACAAAAATGCCCATTTCGTATGATTCAATATAAAAAAACTCTAGAAATGCTCGATTTTATGATAAGAAAAGATACAATCTACTCACAAAATTTACATTCTTGATTTTTCTCTCCTTCATCTCTATATGTCCTTGAATTTCAAAAGCATTTCTATATCTATGCACATGGACTAGAAGCACAGAATAAGGTCAGCGACTTTATTTTTGGCTGCCCTTTGGGGTGAAAAAGCCTTTAAGTCTTTTTTTGTGTGAATATGTTGTCAGTATTGTGTTTACTTCCGTATGTCTATATGTCTTCTCTTTGGGTTTGGGTGTTTCGCTTTTTTTTTTTTTGCCCTTCAACTTATAAAAAATAGTCGAATTAAGTAGGAAAATTACAAACTTCAAGATAATAAATATTTATTGCTTGCCCAGTAGGTATTGTGAGGAATACAAAGAGGACATGATGAAGAAAAATGGAAGGGAAACAGAGAGAGCTAGAGAGGAAAAAGTAAAAGAGAAAGGCCCCCAGCCAGGCAAGGCTGTGCAGAAATGAACCACCAAGGGTGTCTTAGGTATTGAAATACCAGGGAGAGCTGTGGGCGAGTCTAGATTCAAGGGTTTGCAATTTACCAAATGAAAGCTCAGTAGCATGTATTTGAAATGGAAAATTGGCAAATACAGTTTTTATAAAAATATTTGCCCAGAGCAGAGTCAAGAGGGGATTAGAAGAATGAATATGAGATCCAAGACTGTCCACATGACACAAAAATCTTTAAATAAAAAGCTTCACCTCCCTCAGTTGTTTGCATATTTTTGTCTGTGTTGTCTCAAATGTCTTCCATGATACTAATGATTTTAAACATTACACAGGTATAATTTATTGGAGAATAAAGTCTGCCAGATTGTGATTCTCTTAATGGTTCATACAATCGGTGGTTCTTCTTCCTGTGCTGGGAATAATTGTGCACATTTGAAGTTGCATTAATTTCAGACGAGAAAAACACTGCCTTTACATGGAAAAGCTCCACATAAAAAAAATCGATGCCCTATATTTTTCACCTCTTTGCTTCTCAGCATTGCTGTCAACCAATGACAGTTGGTTTTACTGGTAGTTGTTCTTTAAGGTCTTCTGATTATGATATACAAAAAAGCAGTTTTAGAGCGTGCAAAAAGTTCTTTTCCCTTAAGAGGGAGCTGTTAATTTTTTTGTGATTTTTGAGTACCAAAACTGATCTGTGCATTTAAAAGAGCAACACAGAACCACGTGCTATGCCATCCAGGGAAAGGGAAAGGAGAACTGAAAATATTAGATGCCCTTCAAAAATCTTTTAAATGTTCTGCTTAACTGATGACAGTAGACAGCATCCCTGGCAGCAACAAAGTTTTGATGTTTCAGCTCATGTGAAAGTAGTCTAACCTTTTTAAACAATTTTACTCTTTTTTTTTTCATTTTCTAATAATAGAGCTCGAAATGGCTGGGTATAAAGAAGTGTGTCAGTACAACTATGAAAGTCAGGGCACTTATAATAAGCAAGTTCAATCAAGCACTTTGATCTAAATTTAAGCATTTACAAATAAGGTCTGGGAAGAATGGAGAGATATGTACGTCAGTCCTACAAATCACGGCCATTTCCTCCTTTGCAGTCACCATTTACGCAAGCACTTGGAAATGAAGTCAAGATAATTAGGTGGGTGAGGGCATGCCCTATTATTCCTACCATGGTGCCTGGCGTGGACATTAGAGGAAGAAGAAAATAGGAGGAACAATGGAGTTGGTCAGTAAGGCTGTCTGATAATGGAAAGACTGCCCCAGAGAGTAGTTATCTGGATATCTTGATAGCGTCATTGACTTTACAGAGAGTACCAGAGATCTCAATACGGGAGAACAGGGAAACAGTGATGCAATCTTATAGATTCCTTCTCTCTCTGAGGTTCTAAACTGTCTCACCTAGCCTCACTGACACACCTAGAAATCAGCTGAACGCATCATCCTAATCCCATTGACCTTACCTACCATCTTTGGAAAAGGGCCACAATACCTACCAATTTGATAAGCTCAGATCGCTAGATGTGTGCTTACAATCTAGGAAATTACATTATTTTTATAGTATTTCTCACTTCATCAGTGATCTAGGCTGAAAGGATGATTGAGATGGATGCAGAGTCCTGAGACACAGAGCTAAAGCCCTGTGCAAAAAGACTGTGCATAGTTCCTGGGAAACTAATAAAACCGAGGAAAAAAAGAGCCTACATTTTTTGATCACTTACTCTTTTTCAGTTGTTGTTCCAGATGCTTTATATGCTGTGATTTATATCATCCTCCAAATAATTCCATGTGGCAGGTACTGTCGTAGCCCCATATTTACAGATGCAGGAACTGAGGTTCAGAGAAGTGAAGTAACTTGCCCAAGATCACACAGGTAGTTAGTGTCAGAGCAAGATTTTGAACCCAAACAGGCTAGCTTCAGAACCCACGTTCTTCTGTGCTACAATATACCGCTTCTCTTTTGCAGTGTTTTAAGTTCAAAGGGAAGCTTTTGGTTCTATGCCGTTAAGAAGTGACATAAACCAACTACAATCGTTTTTAAAAGAGATTTGCTTGAATTTTACACTTTGAACAAGTGCAAATGTAAAGACAGAGATTCCTCTCCATATTGTATTTTGAATGCTTGTATCAGGAAACGGCATAGACCGGGAAGAAATGTGGAAATACCACACAGGGAAAGGTGATACTCGATGACGAAGGCGGGACGAAGCTAAGAGACCACGGCAGGAGAGTTTCATAGTCACCTATAGCTGGTGGCATTGTCTTTTTCTAGTGAGAGAAGATTGCAAGTTAAAACAAGAAGCATGTGTAGTTGCTATATCTGAAAACCACTAACCATTTAGGAGAAGCTGTGAAGGTACGGCCTTCTAACTCTCAATCCATTTTAGTCCCCACAAAACCTTGAGTTAAAGAAACTTTCTTGGGCATTGAAATAGATGTCTGAGTGGAAAACTCCCCCAACAGACAACTGCAGACATAATTTGTGGGCATAAAACAGGACAAAAATACCCTTTAAGTGATTTGCCTCCAGAGTCACAAAGACGTACTTCTCTCTGGCTCTGCTACATGTTACATAAGCAGATCTCAGGCAGGAAGAGCAGAACAACAATCAATACCGGCTAAATTTAATTCAGTGCCTGGACAACTACATTTCCCACACAAGGCCAGAGGGGGCGGGGGGAGGGGAGAGCTTAAAATAACACACGTACAAAGTGCTTGTTATTCCCAATATAAATCACCAAATAATGAAGTAAACAATAATTACGTCCCCTTATATTTAAAAAATACTTTACTCTTGAAATGAAATTATAGAATCATAGCCTTCATTTTAGAAATTATCCAACTTTCTACCTAATGAAAGAATCATTTCTTCTGTATCTTTTTTCTTGAAAGTCTTTGTTTAAACTTATTTGTTATTTAAAAATGCATACCTTTTTAAAGTCAAGGGGAAATTGACTATATAGGTATTTCAAAATGAAAGTCAAATAATCATATCTGTAAAGAATATAATTCATGAAATAGGCATGACAACTAACAAATCGTTTTTTAAAATTATTATCCATTTTCAAACTAGATGAAAAAATATACTATGATTAAGAACATCTACAGTCTGTTTGTAAAATGAAGAATTAGAGTTATAGTTGATGTAATACTATTATCTTATTACACCATATGATCTTATTTTATTATTCCATTCCTTTCATTACATTGTTATTTGAATTAGTACATTACTACATAAATTATATGAGAAATGGAACAGCAATGGAAATAAAGAAGTCTACTGCTGAAAAATCTTTAATTTTCCAGCAGTGCAGACTATGGTTTCCACTATTCAGTATTCAGGCCCATAACATTAGGGCCAATATTATGTTTTAAACGTAGCCAGCACAATTAAGTGGAGATCTTCTTGTGTTTCATTTTTAAAGATAGATCGACATGTTCTTCCAAACATTTTCTCTCTTTCCTCCTTGTATTTTTAAATACAGCAAATTTGTGTCCTATTGAAATCGGATGGAAACAGAGACTTTTCCCAGAGCTTTGGTGAGCCCGGTCGTTGGCCAGGGAACTTCCTGGTGGCTCTGTCTGTATCTTCAGGCACAAGACACCACCTGCACGGTGGAGTCTGTGCCAACGTTGACCTGATTATCCTTTCACAAAGGGTAACGTGTCCTTGCGGTGGCAGGATTTTGTGCTCTCTGCTTTAATGAGGATGCCATTTTTATAAACATCAAAGACAGGTTGGACAGCCAGCCCCGGCAGGGCTCAGAGGTTCCGTCAGCTGGCCCCGGGCTCGGCAGCATTTTGGGTCATGAGGAAAAGCAGCCCGACAGGCTCCTCCAATGTCATCTGTTCTCCTTCACCAAGGGCTATTTGGTCTTGCTAACAGCAGGCACAACTGACTTCCCTCAAGGCCCTATGATTGGATCCAGGCATAAGCTCAGCAAAAAAAATGGAAGATATTAAGCTCTTCTCCTATGCTTTAAAAATTTAAAATGCCTTCCAACATGATTATTCTTAAGAACTGGTCTATGACATCTCTATTTTGGGTAATTACAGTTTGACTGATTGACACCTAGAATCCCTTCCTTAGACTTCAGACAGCCTTGATGACATGATAATCCTAACGCTCTGCTTTCTTGAATGCTAACGAGCCACAGTGCAGCTCCCGCACCCACTTTGTTTCCACTTCCTTCATCCTAATGATTCTCATATCGAATTAATTCCCACTTAGCCTTCCTCTGAATGTGGAAGTCTGAAAATCTACATAACATCCACCTTTTATTTTTCACATTCTTTTTCTATGTAATTCTGTCTTTAACTACTTTAATTGACTCATACATCATGATGCCATTAATAATTTCATAACTTATTAGAAATCTTACTAGAAATCAATAAAACAAGTAATGTTCATTATCAAAGTATACTGCCTTCCTATTATTCAAATGATTCCTGAAAGTAGTTAGTTAATTTTTACCTATTTGCTAGTAATTCCAGCCTATTAAAATGCTTTGCTGCCTAAAACAGTAACATACAAATAATCTAAGTTTGTGAGCACATACTTTTTGAAAAAGCCAGTGCAGCGGCCAGCCCTGCAGCAGTTGAGTTTGCACGTTCTGCTTCTTTGGCCTGGAGTTCGAAGGCCTGGATCCCAGGTGCAGACCTACACACCGCTTGGCACGCCATGTTGTGGCAGGCATCCCACATATAAAGTACAAGAAGATGGGCACAGATGTTAGCTCAGGGCCAGTCTTCCTTAGCAAAAAGAGGAGGATTGGCAGCAGATGTTAGCTCAGGGTTAAACTTCCTCAAAAAAAAGAGAAAAAAAGCCATTGCATCAACTGCAAAGTAATTTGTTTGTTTTTATGATTAAAAGAAATACCACTTTCAAGAATACTTTTAATCAAATATTTTTCAAAAAAATATAGCAGAATTATTTGAAATCATGAATGGTAGAGATTGACATTATTCTATTCAATTCAATGAACACTTATTGTGGGTCTATGACCTTCTGAAAGGCATTGGTTACTATTATCATCTTCCATGTTTTGAAGACATGTGAACGAGTTTTCTTCACTTGTGAATACCATGATGGAGAATGATGTCATTTTACAAAGAGAAAACATTCCAAAAGAAAAGCACGTATCTCATATATGAATTCCATCGCTCACTATCTCTTAATAGTGCTTGGAGCAGTTTTTAACAGGTAACCGTGTCTCAGGCCTCCTTCTCTTCTGATCTCCGCCCAGTCCTGTCTGCCCAACATGGTGGGAAAGGCTGGTGGAAGCACAGACCAGAGTCCCCATGGCCTGCTGCTGTGTGATGCTCTCTACTTCGCATTGGGGTTCGTACCAGGTCACAGCATTCTGTCTCGTCTCAGACATGCCGTCTGCAAAAGGACAGGGAGAAGGGGTGCAGGATGGGGACAAAAAGTCCAGTGAAGTATCAGAATGTCTCAGGCTTACAAAGCAGAGCCTCCATTTCCTCTTCAGAGCTGTGAGTTTCCAATGTTCCAGGCGGAGCTGCCCTGGGCCAGAGGTCAGGCTCTTCTGATAACATGCAAGGCTCTTGTCAGGATCAAAGGGAGGAGACGGACGGCTCCTTTCCCTGGCAAGCCTGGTGATAGCAGAGCTGTAAACTCCCAGGTGAGAGAGTTCCCAGAACTTAGAAAACTGGAGCACAGATATGAAGGGGGGTGTTTCTCAATGCTACACTTGAAATTAGTGGAACAAAAACTGTAAATCTCATCTCTCTGTTCAGTGATTTAATTATATTTGAGCAATATAATTGGCCAATTATATTCCTGGGACATATTATATATTTTATATATATAAATAATATATAATATTTCTTCCTTCTCTGTTATTTTTCTGTCCTTGATTGTTTTGTGGAACATTGTTATAAGCACACACAAAATATAGAATTTATAAATTATAAATAATTTAGACTAGTAACTTCATTAATTTGAAATTACAGAACTAGAAATATTTATTTAACAATGAAAATATGAAGAAAGTTAAACTGTGTGAATAGTGAGTTCTAGAATACACATTTAGAATATAAGCAGATGGAACATTAAAGTTCTAAGTGTGAAAATAAATATAAAAATATTTGGAAGTATTCAGTGCCATAACTTTGTTGCAATTGTCTTAATTATATCCCCAAAAGACATATATGATTAATAAATGATGCATATGATTCATGTACAATAAATATACATTATATATGTCATATTGGATGAAAAGAGCTAATGGGCAGTTGAACATCCTGGTCTAGAGCTCAAGAGAGAGATTGGAGTTTAAGATGTAAATCCAGAAGCCATCAGACACGCACACACACACACACGCACGCACATTGTGTGTGTGTATGTGCGTGTGTGTGTGTGTATAAAATCTCCCATAGGAGACACATAAATATGATGAACAAATTTATTATCTCTTGTCTGGAGGAGTATAAAAAGCACAGGCTAGCAATATAAAATAAGACTTTTTTTTCCAGGATGGAGCTGAACTATATACAAGAGGGACACTGCCTGTTGAGTAGATGTAATTTGTTGCAGGGGTCAAAATCACAACACATAGAGCCAGTGTGGTCCAGTGCAACATGTGTAGGGGCGGAAATCATTCCTTATCAACCCTGTGGGTTTGGACAAGTCACTTAACTCAAAACTTCATCCTCCTGTCAGAATTAGACATAGGGCACTTCGAGTAGTGTCCGCTCAGTAAATGCTGTTTGAAAGATCAGAAGGACATGGGTGCCGTGGCTTTTTTCTAAAATGGGCCACCAAGACATTTGCAGGTAAGGAGTCAGTTCAGGTAAGCACAGTTGCACGGAGCCCCACCAGCTCTGCAGGCACTCTGCTGGCTGAGGATGGCTCTTGCCATCAAGGAGCTTTCAGTCCACTGGGGAGTGAGACCAGGACCATAACTATCTCAGAATAAGGAGCTGTGGGAAGACACGTGGCCAGGTGTGGGCAAGTTCAATGTGCCTTCATGGAGGGGATGGCTCCTGAGCTGAATCTGGGATGATAAACAGGTGTTAGCCCAGGGAACGAAGAAGGAAAGGGTTTTCCAGACAGACGGTACAAGAGCAACAATAAAGAGTCATGGAATGATGTGCTTTCGTGTGGGCAGAATATCAAGCAATTTGCTGTTCTTGCAAATTGCAGAGCAGGCAGTGGGTTCGATGAAACCCAAAAATCAGACATGGAAACAGGGTCTTGTAAGTCATTGCAAGAAACTTTGGACTTTATTGTATATTTGAAGGTAAGTGACAGAATAATACAGGATTTTAAGAAAGGGGGAACCTTATACAGAGATATTTTAGTTAGATTATTATAAGGACTGTATGGAGGATAGATTTAAATGGGGCAAGATTATAGAAAGAGAGAAATAAGTAATATGCAATATTCAAAAAAAGAAATGATTAAGGCTTGAACTAGGGCGGTGGCATTGGAATGGAAAGGAGGAGATGAGTTTGAGAATTTGTAGGATAAAACACAGGACAAGAAGTGATTGATTGAATGTGGAAGACAAAAGAAAAAGAAAAGGATTTTAGACTGAGTACTGTATCCATTTCCTGGGGCTGCTGTAATAAAGTACCACAAGCTAGATGGGCTAAAACAACAAGAATATGTTCTCCTGCACATCTGGAGACTGAACTCCAAGATCAAGGTGTTGGCAGGGTCATGCTTTCTGGAAGGCTCTGAGGGAGACTGTTCCATGTCTCTCTCCTAAATACTGGTGATGCTGGCAGCTGCATCACTCCACTCTCTGCCTCTGTCATCACATGGTCTTCTCTCTGTATGTCTGTGTCCTCACACGGCATTTTCCTCTTCTTATGGGGACACCAGTCGTATTGAATTAGGTGCCACCCTGATGACTTTGTCTTAACTTGATTATATCTACAAAGACCCTGTTTTCAGATAAAGTCACATTCGCAAGTACTTAGGACATATCTTTTTAGGGGGCACAATTCAACCTATACAAGTATTATATTTCTAGTTTGGTTAAGTTAGTGCCGTTTTATTGTAAGAGAATATTAAAACATAGTTTTAGGAGGAAGGGGATAAGTTTAGTAGGTCATACTGGGTGAAAAGAGTTAACGGGTCATTGGACACCCTGGTCTAGAGATCAAGAGAGAGATTGGGGCTTAAGATATAAATCTAGAAGCTGTCAACACACACAAATGTATGCATTTTCCAAGGAGGCATGAAGGGGAAGAAGAACATTAGCACGTGCCTTTGGGAAACAAGTGCCAATGAAGCAGGAAGAAACATCTGATGGAGAATGGTCATGAGAAGACAGCCATGATGGGGGCATCATGGAGGCCAGAGGGGTCAGGAGATTTCTAAGTTTCTGAATTTGAGAGCTCTCTTAAGGCAAATCTGGTATTAAAGTTAATTTCTGTTTCTGGAAAATGTAACTTAGAAGTCACTCTAAGTAAAAATGAAGCGTTAATGTAACAGTGGTTTTATGGGCTGAATTGCGTCTCCTCAAAATCGCTGTGTTGAAGTTCTAACGCCCAGGACTTCAGAATCTGATTGTACTTGGAGATAGGACCTTTACATAGGTAATTAAGTTAAAATGAGGTCAATAGGGTAGGCACTAATCCGTTAGGACTGGTGTTCTCATGAGACAAGGAAATTAGGACTTAGACAGAGACAGAGGGAAGACCATGTGAAGATACAGGCTGCGGATGGCCAACTATAAGTCAAGAAGAGAGGCCGAAAAGAAACTAACCCTGCTGACACCTTGATCCTGGACTTCTAGCTCCCAGAACTGTGAGAAAATAAATTCCTGTTGTTTAAGCCCCCCGGTCTGTGGTACTTTGTTACGACAGCCCTGGCAAACCAGTACAAACGGTTTCTACAAAAAAATTAACAAAAATCATGCCCGCTGTAGGTGGAAATTAAATAATATATTAAAAGAGCAATTTCAAGATAATGAAACTTACATTCATTCATGCCATAATTATTTCTTGAGTTCCTACTGTATGCTACATAGTAGGGGATATAGCTCTACCTTCGTGAAGTATAACATATATTTCATTTAACAGTATATCGGGAAAATAGATATTACACAAATTATTTACAAGTGTCATAATTGTTTAAAGTATTGGGATACACAATGGAGAACTGTGGTTATGTGTCCAGGCATATTGCTGTGTGTTTTTCATCCATTGTTTCATTTCATCCTCCCACCACTAAGAGGTTTTGTGGCAATCATGGTGCTTAAGAGTGCCAGCTTCCTGGGTTCATAGACCCGCTGTGCCACTTACTGTGTATATGACCTTGGACAGGTTACTTTATTTATCTCTATCTCAGTTTCCTAGACTATAATACGGAGACAACAATAATAATTGTGGGTTGTTATGTTTAAAGGAGTTCATGCCTTTCCGGCATATATTTAGCATGTGTTTATCTACCACCATCTGTTTACA
Organism: Equus przewalskii; assembly: GCF_037783145.1. Lineage (NCBI taxonomy): Eukaryota > Metazoa > Chordata > Mammalia > Perissodactyla > Equidae > Equus > Equus przewalskii. Next base: position 75,227,509 of record NC_091846.1, read on the forward strand.
AAGGGGAAACTGAGATATAGAAAGATAAGGGCACTTTATTCTGACCACACACGGCTCCTAACAATCATATGTGCTTTAGAAAACACACAAAGAGAACCGGCCACATCTGAGGTGGGAATCTGTAGGACATTTCTGTGTCAGAGCCCATTTTTAAGAACTCTGTGAGAATAGAATTTTTTTGGTTAGTATGTTAGAGTGTGGTTTCAAAGTTTAAAGTGTTAACACGTCATTCAAAGAGGAAATTCTTTGTCTAACTAAAAGTATCCTTTGCTTCACCTATTGTTTTAGACTGAATTCAAATGGAAAGGGAGAGTTTCAGAAGTAATGGCATCATAACCTAAGAGGTATGTCTCAGACGGTTAATGGAAATTCTATCTTTCCCAAATCTCCCTCTGCTGATGAAGCCACCAGGAGACTATTCCCACGTGAATCACTCTTCTGGGCTCTTGGGTTTTCTTTTCCCACCTTCTCCATCTTCCTTTATTTGTCACCTCCTGACCTACCCCTGACTTTTACTCAAGACAGAAATTCTTCATAGATTGCCCTTTATTTTATCAACTATAAAATTATCAATCTAAATTTACTCAATAAGTATGAACAGATAATCTATTGCTAATTGAGAGTGAAACTATAGGTTTTAATCCTCTCAGTAAGGGATAAAATCTGCTCATATATATAACCTGAATATTTATTTATAATGATGGCGGTCTTGTTACAAATTCTTGTAGAGAAGATGCAAACTACAAAAATGCCAAAAAGAAAAAAAAAAGAAGAGGAGCTATGCCTTTTACCTTGAAGCTTAAGAATAAACATAACATAAATGGTAGCTAAATAAATTTTCAGGGTAACTTTATAGGGCCAACCCAATTTCCTTAGAATTTAGTTGGACTACCATGGTACTTCAACATCGTTCCTCCTCCATACCATCATGGTATTGTACCAAATGACCCTGATATCGTTTTTGATTTTCTCCTATGGATACCACAGGTTACAAAAGTCTAGAGCTGGAAGGGGCTTGGCATTGGAGAACAGCAGGGTTAGAGGTCAAGGGTGAAAGGGTCTCATCATTTGCGTTTACTCTCCATTTGAGATTGAACACATTGTTTAACCCATTGAGACCTAAATTGCCTGCACCAAAAACAAAGATAACACTTGTCCTGCTGCCTTGAGATTCTTCCAACTTTGATATTCTATGGTTGATTGAAATATGCTGTCAGCAGAGCCAAAAGCATAGTTATCATAAACCATGGTCATTTTCAATGTTTTTGGTATCAGATGTGAAGATCAGCTGGACTGAAAAATGTCATTGGTGTCCTGGCTGATCACCATCCAGTCACAGCTTCTCCAACAGATTGGGATGAGATAATAGTGGAAGATGGAATATTTGATATTGGTTTGAAATAATTACCTGCAATTTTAATAAATGTAGTGAAGCCTACTCAATAAGAACATGATTTCCCTTCAGCTCCTGGCTTAGCTACCCGTTAACTCCGTAACCATGAGCATGTTACTGAGCCCCTCCATGATTCCATTTCTTCCCACGTGTAAAAATGGGCTATTAATGAGACTTACCTCATTGGTTGTTCTGAGGATGTAATGAATAATACAAGAAAAGTTCTTAAAACAGTGTCTCGCGTGCAATAAGCGTCTCTTTTATTGTTGTTTGGAAAACTGACACAAATCCATGCTCTGTTACTGTATGTATGATCCTATAAGTCATTTAATTATTCTGACAGTCAGTTTCTTTGCCTGAAAAATGGGACTACCTATCTCATAGGTTTTATTGAAATTGGTAATATGAAAGCCAGAAGTGTGAAGTGCTGTCCAACAGTGATTAGTAGAGTTGGCGCAGAGTGCTTCCCTTCCTTTTTCCAGAAGACTCACCACATGTGACGCTTCCCAAGGCCCTGGCAGGTGCAGTAAAGCATATCAAGAAAACTACCTTGGCTAGGACATCTGGGAGGACCTGCTGACTCTGGCAGATCTTGGGAAATCTTATTTCCAATTAGCCATGCTCTTGCTATTGAGAAACCTCCAAATGCTTAGACCCTTGGATGAACAGAACATTTAGTCACTCACCCCTACTTTTTAAATTGGTTCAGATTGGCCTTTAGAGTCCATTTCCTAGCTTAGATTCCCAGCTCAGAAAAGTATATAAACATATCTTCAAAGAGGGTCTTGCAAGACCAGTGAATGATCCTTGATCAAAGACTTACTGGCTCTAAGCATGGACTTGGCCTTCCTCTTTCTCTCCCTTCTCTACTCATTCCTGTGGATGACCTAGTGTCCTCAATGTGGAGGTGACTGAAGTTGTGTAAGGCAAGCAGAACCCTTGCTGAGAAGGTCCTTCCGTCTTCCTTTTCCTTGCTCTGCTCCAGGTGAGCGCCTGGCAGGAGCTGTCAGGCTATGACAGCAAGGAGGGATGAAAGGGAAATATGGAGGGACTGCTAGACATGTTTGATACAAGGAGTTTTCTTTTAGTTATTCTACAGAATAAAGCAGCATGTTGATTTTTTGCCAGTGGTAAATTACTTTTCTTTTATAATATTTGAACACATTATGAATGATATGTTTTGCGTTAATTTACATTTATTTTAATTAATTTATCAACATTAATTAACACAGAATTCATAAATAATTCAAAGTGTGCACATTATTTCTCTAAAGATCCATTGTGCAGTTTGGTACTGTGGAAACAGGACCACAGGAAGAAGACTTGGTTTATAGATTTCGTCACTCTTCAGATGCGAGACTCAAGTAAGTTAAATAAACTCCCTGGGCCTTCCCTAGATAAACTGAATTTGTTGGACAGATGATCTCCCAACTATGTTCTAACTTTTTGCTCTATTAGCAAATAGACTAATATTCTTATCCATCATCAATCATACCTCCAAAGACTATCTAGAATATCTCCAGGTTGTCCCTTCCCTCCATTTCCATTGCCAGCTTTGCGTGGAGCCACCTTCCCTCCTAGCCAGCCACTTATATGCTGGCCCCAAAGCAATCTATCTTCACAAGCAGGCCAGGAGTGTGACCTAAATTTCTTCTCTCCCTCCTTGCAAGCCTTCACTGCCTTCTCATTACACCAGGAATTACAACCAATGTCTCACCTCTAAGACGTTGGCCTGGCTCTGTGCCATTTTCTTGGGTCTTACTCCCTCAATCTGCAACTTTGTATTTGTTTTGTATCTTCAAATAGGATGAGCTTTTTCTGTGTCTTATAAGTTTTATGTGCTGGAATGCCACCTACTTTCTTCTCTTTCTTCAGATTTCAGTTTAAATGCCATCTGCTCAGAGAGAGCCCCCCACCACTGCCCAGACCACTGGATTAATTTTACGTGGGCCCAACCCTCACTCTCATTGTTTCCTCTCACACCCCAACTTCTTTTCCTTGATAATATTTGTCATAATGTGTGTTGGTTATGCCTCCATGTGCTTGATTACCGTGTATCCCGATCCAAACCCTAGGCCTCTAAGACTTATGCATCAGTCAAGGACCGTATCTGTCTTCATAATGCTTGGATGGTGGTAGCACTCCCTAAATATTTTTAAAGAAATGAATGGACAAATGAATAAGCCAGGCATCCGTATGTGCAGAAGGAGCTAGAGTAGGGTCTTCAGACATTTAATGCCACCTTCCCTTCCAGTCTCCTTAATTGTTTTAAAGCCTTGTTTTTATTTCTTTTACCAATAGTATTAGACGAATAGTCAGTGCTGTACATGTGAGCCGGGCTGACAGTCAGGGATCAGTAAACTGAAGGATAGTCTCTGTTGTGGCTCCAGGAGGCAGCTGGAAGCGAGATAAAGAGATGTAATATCCCCATCTGAGTTCCATGCTGTGGGCTCTGTGAGGCATTCAATCTTGCCAAAGAAATGCTGTGTGGTCAAAGAGGATTTCCCATTTGTCCCCCTCCCCACCTCCCTCCTTCCCTAATCAAATCACTGAGGAAAAATACTGGATAAAGCAGTGCCAAAGACTCCTGAAGTCACCAAAATCAGGTTAGCCTTGTGGACTATAAGAAAGTTGCCTTTTGTATTCAACTCATCAATTAAAAGGCATATAAAGGACTTTGCAACAATCTGTGCATCATTTTGTGTCAAAATTTGCTATACAATTTTCCCTCAACAGGAAGTCATTTCAAATCCTGCAATAAATTATTCCACTGTTCATATTGACTCTGTGCAATGACATTGCAAAAACCTGAGTCAGAACAACGTTTAGATGTTTATAAAATAAATATTAATTGCTATGGCAATTGTGCTGAGGAAAAGATGCTTCTTGTAATTTCTGATCGTCAAAGAAGTACACAATCCATATAGAATGTGCTGTCACTTTCAAGCGTTGTGTATTCATGCCACTGCCTATTGATTATTTAAATGCTATATGAGATTTATCATTAGTGACCTAGCATCTTATAAGAGTAGATTCATTTTTCCTCTGAAAGACAAGAAAAGGTGAATATGAATTTTAGTCTTAAGATGACTGATTTGCTTTTCTTCATGGGTTGATGTGTTTATTCCTCTGACATGGATTCTTCATGTCAACAGTCAAGCACAGCCAGTGTTTTGGGAACTTCCACGATCTGTTCTCACACATCTTTTGAGATTTCTCTCTCATTTCCCCTTCCTTCAGTCTGAGCAGCTCTATTTGGGTAGTTGACTCAAACAAAATCCTCATGGAGGAAAATAACGTCTCCTTGCCTATCTCCTAGTATTGTTGTAACAAAAATACTAAAAAATAGTATATGGGAAGCCAATGAAAAAACTATTTCCAAATGTAAGCTATTGTTGTTATAAAGTCAAAGGAAAGAATGGTCTTTGCCTACCAAATTTGTGTACTTCAGTGCCTGCTGAGTTACTTAAGTACATGCTAAGGTTTACCATCCAATGCTGATTGATGATGAGCAGAGAGCAAGCAGATAAGCATGCCCTTCCTATTACTTATAAACCTAAGATCCAATGGCCTCGCTAAGGGCCATTTGTACTTTATATTGTGTAAGCTGAGTGAAGACATGGTCGTTTTGCAATATAACACTAACTTTACTTTATAAAGTAGCTCCTACAATAGCTGCAGATAGCTCTTTAATTTTGAGGTACGAGAATCAGAGAGATATGTCGAAGATGTCGACATGGGATAATTTTGCTCTTCATTACGGCTTTGTAACATTAAAAGCCTAGTTATAAAAAGCTGCATGTTAGCAGTATGTGTGAAATGAGAAACAGTTATTTTTTACCTGAGTTTCTTACAAAAAGAAAAACATGGGTTTCACGTTGATCAGTAGCAAGTCATGATTTTATTGAAGTTTTAAAATTTGCATTTCGTTATGTTTCTAGTATAGAGTGAAAAACCAGATTAAAGTTTAATTTCATTAATTGTTTTAAAAGTTATACACAAGAAATTCGTGTGCCCTGGATCATACTTTTCGTCTGCATTTAGGCGAGTCATTCTCACCAAGAAATACGTCTGATTTCTAAAACAATACATTTTAATAATAGTTTTGTCTAACAATATATCCTTACTGTAAAATAAATCCTAAGAAGATCACTTTAACTATTTTATGGATTTACACCTTATACACTCTTTGGCTGTTTTTCTCTTTCATAATTTTTTTTTCCTGGAAATATTTGCCATAAGAGGCTGAAATTACATCAAAGAGAAAAAAAACCCTCTTGGCTTATCAACCATGAAGGAAGAAATCGTATTTTCAATATTTTTTCTAAAATAATTCCCTCTCAAAAGTGTCAAAGAAGGACATTCTTTCTTGGACATTCAGCCCAAATTAAGTCCCTCCGTCTGTTCAGACACTTGGCGTTTCCATGTGGATAACTCCCAAATCTGTGCGTCTGTGCCTAGGACTGCCCCTCTCCTGAGGTTTGGCCCCACATAGGCATTCCCTCCTGGGGGAGCAAGTGTCGCCTTCAGTTTGAACTCAGCACATGTAAGAATTCACACCTTCCTCTGCAAACCAGCATCTCTTCCCCTCAACTCTGCTGCCTTTGCTGGCAGCTGGAGTGTCCCCCCTTACTCCATCCACGAGCCTCTCTCTCACTCTGCACAAACAGCAATATTCTCCTAAAGCCAGAGCACTTGGAACACTTTTCATCTGTGCATTTTAAAAAAACTCATTTGAAGACATGCTTCAAGTAGTATAAAATATTTTCTCGCTGATTTTCAGGTGTGAGTATTCCTTACAACCACAAAGACAAAATCCCTTCTCTTCACCCTTCAAGGCCTACTTTTTCCTGGCTTATCTTCAGACCATATCATAGAACCATTTTTTCACCTTATACATTAGGTTGTGATTTTATTATATTTAACAGTTTGTTTTCCTTTGGAGTACAAAGCGTCAGACTTAGAATCCTGCTTGTATATCAAATACTAAAGATTGAAATCTTGTTAGGAAATGTAGGGTATTTCTTATTCTTTCATCTTCTTTGCTCTCTTTCTCAAAGGTCAAGTTTTTTTTTTAAATACTTGCTTTGTTTTTCACAGCACCATGGAAAGTCACATAGAATTCTCATGGGGCAAAGGGTATGACTTTCAAAAAGACTGTTCAATCACATTTATATGTTTTGATTCCTCGTGAGTATCTGCTGAAGATTATAATATCTGACCAAACAACATTTCTCCATTCAGAATGGTTCTGCCAGAGTCTTTTGCCACCAAAAATATGAAAGCCAAAGAAGACTAAACATGGAGAATTATGATTTATATATTTGTTCTGGAAGAAAATGCTACTTTGGAGATTATTTCTCATGATAAATTACCAAATATCATGTTTATATTTGGATGTGGGAAAGAAGAAAGCAGAAAGTTTCATCTTTCAATATTTCCCAAAATTATAATAAACAACTAATTAAATGGTAACTTTCTGAATTAAAAAGTACATTTCTATAACAGTCACACAAATTTATGACAGTTTGCATTTGAGTACTTTCATTTAAGAATTCTAGTGTTTCCATTATGAGACCTACTTGTAAGGATTTATTTCTCATCTGTAAAAATTTACTTAGAGTTACAACTGAACATTTCCTGGCCAGGGAATAAGTTCTTCTCACTCAATTTAAATTTTAATTAGTTTGGCCTTTTTATCTCCTTGGATTAACATGAAGGAGGGAAAGGAAACAGTTGGAAATGCTACAGAGACTCTAGATTAATGTTACCAATGTTCTATTGGTTGAGACACATAATGGCAAAATGTTACATGTCACTCCTAAATATGTGATACCTTCTTCTTCTTTATTATTGACAGAAGCAAAGAATCAAGAACGAATACTCCATTTATCTTCAGATTTTATCTAGTGTCAGCCATTGAAATAAAATTCCTGGCAAGATTGTAGCAGACAAAAATCTGTTTACAGTTATGCATCACTTAATGATGGGGACATGTTCTGAGAAATGTGTCCTTAGGCAATTTCGTCCTTGTGTGAATATCATAGTACACTTGCACAAACCTAGATGGGACAGCCTACTACACACCTCGGCTATACAGTACTAAAGTTATGGAACCACCATCGTATATGTAGTCTATCATGGATCAAAATGTCCTTATGTGGAGCATGACTGTATGTGCATTATCTCGACAGGCATGGATTATTAATGTTCTTCATGTTATAGTCCCTAATAAATTTGATTTTCATAAGCAAGCAAAGCTAATGAGAAAAAGACAATAAAATTTGCTTATTTTTAAATTCGATATAAAAGCAACTTTTAAAAATCCTGGTGAAAAGATGTTTGATGGGAAAAAAAGAAAGAACTGCCTCAAATTGTAGGAAAGAAAAGGATATTACACACTAAGATCACAAGTTAAAAGTACAGCGGAATCGCATATACTTGAAAGAGCTCTCTACTACTGAAGGGACACATGGGGATCTCCGTTATTTTGACTGAAATGGCATTTAATCAACTCAATGTGGGAAACAAAAAGTAATGAAGATGGGATGAGATTAGAATAGAGTTTAAATTCACAAAGGCAGAAACAAACCAACCACAAAAACTCTCCATTGGCTCAATCTGTCTGACTTCTGTAACAGAAACGTGAGGACTATAAATCAGAGTGTCATTATGCAGCCTCTGAAGAGGTCACACTTGGGCATTTTGCTCCAGTCTAGCACACGGCAATAGCTCAGGGAAGAAGTGGAAGCAATAGCGAAGCGCCCTAAAAATTATCAAGCATCTTGGGGGATATTCGCTTTGACAGCAAAGCTTTAGGCGCCTGAGATAAAATGGTGCCCTACCAAGCACATTAACATTCTTAATGATGCCACCCTTTGCTGCAGCAACAATGAATGGGTGAGGAAAACCATTTAGAAAGAAAAAGATAAAAAGACGACATGAAGACAGAAGAATGTGGGCTCTTCACAAGGGAGCGGGAGAGGCTGTCAAAAAACAAAAGGGCATGCATCAAAGGAAAAAAGACCCAAGTATTCAGCAAAATCTGGAAGAAAATTTTATGCTTTTTATACAGTAAAAGCTCTTACTGTACAATACCCAGGTGCTCTCTGTAGCAGGAACACCAGGCTTAGCATTCAGGCTACAACCTATCATTTCCTGCTGAGGTCTTGCTGGTTTCGTTATCCAACTGATTATGGCTTACTCTTAGGTATTGTAGACAACCATTGAAAGTAATCTATTCACAAGCTTAAATTCTTGCAAAAATTTAGCAAGTCCAAACTTTCAAAATTCCCTGTAGCCTAAGGAAAGGTTAACAGTAAAACTTAAGTTAATAAAATCTAACTTTTCTAATTTTTTCCTGAGTTATACTATCCAATATGGTAGCCATTGGCCACAGATAGCTTTAAAATTTTTTTTTTCTTTTGCTGAGGAAGATTCACCCTGAGCTAACATCTGTTGCCAATCTTCCTCTTTTTTTGTGTGAACTGCCACCATAGCATGGCCACTGACAGGTGAATGGTATAGGTCCAGAGTCGGGAACCAAACCTGGGCCACTGAAGCAGAGCATGCTAAACTTAACCACTAGGTCACCAGGGCTGGCCCTTTAAAATTTAAATTAATTAAAATTTATAAAATTTAATCCAGTTTTTCTGTTGCGCTAACTACATTTCAAGTTCTCTATAGTGTTCATATTGGACAGCGTATGTATAGAACATTTCTATCCTCAGAAAGTTTTGCTGGACAAGTACTGTTCTAGAGTTTAGTGGAACATTTTGATAACATGGGAACTTTGAGTGCACAGATTAACGTATAGTCTGTTATTCTCACAACAGAGAGTGCAAAAATAGGCAATTTCTAAGTGAATGACATTTACATTGATGAACATGCATGAAGACATTGTAACAAGCCCAAATTTTTTCTTTAAATCTTTCTGGAAGGCTTATTTAAGATGACAAATATAAAACACAGAAACATGTCTTATTTACCTGGTCACATAAACATATATTTTTAAAAGCAAAACATATATTTTTAAAACAACATTTACATGTTGTTTTACACGTTGCAAGTTGAAACATGTCGGAAAATGTTCTGATTCCCGAATTTGCATTTTCCCCTTGGTCTTCAGCCTCTTCAGAGTAAGATTTCTACTATATTGATATCACTGGCACAAAAAGCCAGAAAACTAGTCAGGTTGCTATCAAAGCAAAGTTTACCTTTTGGGATTTTAGTGATAAAGATATGGTAGGGACATAATTTTATTTTCAGCTACAAGTTTATAGGCAGATATTGTTGTGATGATTTATGACAAGGAAATCTAGATTAAATAGAGTTAATTGAGAATCTTATTTTCTCATTGAGGAATAGATCTAGAGAAATACAAAAAAAAGGTTGTTAAAAAAAAAAACACACCCCAAATGGTCTCTCAAATTCAGACAAATAAAATTGCACTGGAGAATGCTGGGAAATTGAGTCTATTCCAGTTAATGCTCTTATTCTAACGAAAATACCAACTTTGGAGAGTGAAAGATATTTATTGAGTGACTGCAGTTGGATGGGTTTGTATACAATGAGCTCAGGTGCTAAGACACATCCTGAAGGGTAGACAGACTCCTTCTCAAGTAGCTTTTCACGTACAAAATGCTTTGCTTTTACTCTCAGATTCAGAAAAAGCAAACTATATCAATTTTGAATATAAATGTTGGGACATGACCAAAACTATAATTTGTATTATGCCATAGATAAATAATACTTTTATTTTGTATTCTGATCATCTTGCTTCTTTCCCTTTCCTTCTTTCCTTCCTCCCTCCTCGCCCTCCCTCCCTCTAGCATCCACCCTTTCAAAACCATATGCTTAGCAAGTCATGCTGTCCTTTAGTTTTTGTCTAAAAGTTTTTGTTTTATAAGAACTTTGCTTTCGGAATTGCATTTATTAACTTAATCGTAACACTTTTGGTTTTCATGTGGACTAACAAAACGTGCATCAATGAATCGCCTTACAAACACTCCTGGTTTTAGGGCACATTCCTTCAGTTATAAATCACTGCTTCTCAGCCCTAGATGCTCATTAACACCAGTTGGGGGAGTTTTAAAATAGAATAACCCTTTGTCTCCTGATCAGAACAATTATAACAGATCCTCTCTGGGTTAGCTGGAACATTGATATTTTTTTTTCCAGCTCCCTGATTAGTATTACTGTTGAGAAGTATAGATGAGACAAATTCTTCACTATTACTGGGACCCTAAATTATAATAACATGCAATTCTGGTATACGTCAGGAAAAAAACCTATTTATTTAAGAGATGTTATCACAGAGAGAAAAATGTCAGAGGAAAAGTATACTTACATAATTGAAATTAGCTAAAAACTGTTTTCTGTTATTAACCAAACAAAAAAGGTATTTAGTGTATTCATATCAGCAAAAAAGAATCCAAAATATGACCCTAACCGATAGCAACACAAATTTTAAAATGCTTTTTTTGAAAACAAGGGAGTTAGAGAAGAGAATGCCAAAAGACTGAGGATAACTATGTCTTATCTCATGGGTGACCTTCCTGGCACTTTGGACAGCAGTAGCATTAGACTTGGTGGACGTACCCGGTAGAAATATTACGCATTCTTATTTTCACCAACATCTTGTGCTGTAATTTTCAGAGAGGATAGGAAAATGTAAAACACCAATGTTCATTAGTCTGGGCACATTGTGCAGCTCAGCTGAATTTGTTCTCCAGTGAATGCCTCCATTTCATCCTCATTAGATGGAGTAAGATCTGAAAGCAGCAAACCCAGAAAGTTCAAGAAAGTCATATTTCTGGCTGAGCAGAAAAGAAGTCATACAATTAAAAGAATAATACAAGATGCTGGTCTCCATTTTGCCTCAGTTTTAAAAGACATAAATTTGGAAAAGTGAAACAGAAGATTTTGCTTCTGCCCACAGCTGAGGTAGCCTGGCAGTGGTGCTCAATTATGATGAAGTGCTCTCAGCAGACAGATAAGCACCCGCCTGCAGCTACAGCCAATGGGAGGCGGCCTCAGGACTCACTCCGGAATAAGAGGTTACAAACTTTAATATGTCTTAAAAGAGAACTGTAAACTGCAGGTAGGAGAGCACTGGAATTTAATTACAAAAAAGCCAAAGAAGGTGGGGTAATGGACGCAATGTTTGTTAAGATATGTTGGGAGGATTTATTGATTTATTTGTATTCTGCTACCAAGAGGGACTCTTTCTAGACACGTTTCTCTGGGGGTTGCATAGTTGTATTTTGAGAGAAAAGTGAGATTGCGTATGTCTATTAAAGAATGATGTTTAGAATACGAAGGTTTTGATTTCCTGGAAATATCTTAATTCTATTACTGTATGATTTTTCAAAACCAGTACATGTAATTTTTAAAGGCAGATTTGAACAAATTCGTATTTGCTAAGACCTTTGAAATTATGAGTCTTTTGAGCTCTTTTTGTACCAATCCCTTCTCCCCTTGTTTGATTTTTCTTTTTTATACCCTTTCAGAATTATTTATTTCCATTTATCGAGTGATAACTTTGTTTTTGGAGCACTGAAGCACATCTATTTAGCAACAAGTTAGACACCCAGCAAGTTGTTTCTAAAGCCATTTGCCCATAAATCAAGAGACACTAAGTGACTAATGGGTAGTGCTCCTCCGGATGGCAGGCATGAGACGGACTGTTTTGCAGATGCTCACATCTCCCCCTCAGGAATCACCCACACCAGCAGGAAGCCACCTCACTTGCTTCAGTGAGTTCCTAAATTCCACGCTGAAGTAGGGGAAATCCTTTCATCCTACCCTTTTCCAACTCAGAGTTTGTGTTCTCAGCATCTCTGATGCTTGTTTACATGGTGTAACCAGATCATGACATTCTAGAACACTAATTCTATAGCATGACTTCTAAACCAACTTATGAAACATGAACTCCTTAGTCTGATTCCTGCCTATTTCTAAAACCTAATCTCCTCTCACTATCTTGATTATTTCTCTACAGCCACACAGGTCTTTTTGCACCTCTGAACATAGCAAGCTTGTTCCTGATTCAATACCTTTGTGCATGCAACTCCCTTCACCTCATCATTTCCTCTGCAAGATCTTCGTACGTCATTTGACTTTCTTCTCAAAAGACACCTCTTCGGAGGACCCTTCCCTCCCAATGCCCCACAGCTCTCTATATCCTTCATAGCTTACTTATATCAACTGTCTTCACATTATATATTCATGCATTTACTTGTTTATTGTGTGTCTCTCCCAGTAGAACACCAGCTTTACGATGGCGAGGACTTTTTCTCATTCACCACTGTCTTCCCAATGTCCAACAGTATCTGCATATAACAGACGTTTCACGAATAAGTATTAATGTGTTCATCTGAATTGTAAGCACACAGGAGCTTGGCAAGAATAAGATGAGTTAACAATCACTGAAAGTCAAGTGTACTCAGGCAACATCTGGGACACTTGATGGGTCCAACCATTTAGTCCCCACAGTACACCTATGAGGAAGAGGTTGTTGTCATCCTCATTTTAGCAACAGAGATGGGACACGTTAGCAGGTCAAGAGAACACAGCCGGAGATCAACAGACTCAGAATCTGAACTCAGGTCCTTCCATTGAAAGCTCACTTTTAGCCTCATGCTATACTGAAAAATGTCAGGTGAGAAATAAGACTTCTGTTGGCTGTTGAATATGAAGTAGAAACTGGACAGACAGAGGAACTGGAGGAGAGCAACCACGTTACAAGATAGGGAGAGTGTCAAAGGGCAGGAAAGTATGTGGTGGAAAAGGCTTCGTGAAAGTTTCTAAGACTGTTATAACATAAAAGTTATTATCAGAGTGGGGAATAGTGAGTCCGTAGCCACTACTGCCTTCTCTAGAAGACTTGTCCTTAAGTGAGTCTGCCATCTAAGGGAAGTGACGTGACATAACCTGCCTGATGAGACTTGTTTTAGATTCTAGTCCTCACTGACAGAAACTATTATTTTATTATCAGTATTGATTTCAACCTTCCCGATGCATTTAGAATTTTGGGAAAATTATATTTCAGTCGTGTGTAATTCAATCAAACAAATACTATAATTCCAGTTATTATTATTAGCATATTGACTCAAAACTCTAAAATGTTCAGTTCAATTATGTTAACTCAAGGAAAACACACAGTAGTAGTTAACAAGTTTCATTGGACCTCTGGAAGTTTATATTTCCTGAATCTCTCCTTTTCAAAATTAGTTTATTTCGTAAAAAAATATATAAGATTGCTATAAACTCAGGACATACTCAGTTTATTTTAATTTTCTCATTCACAGACATTTCACAAGTACCCTTTACGATCTTCCGCCCAACAGGGAAGAGGATGATAAGTAGTGCATGGGGAATAGCTGTCTATTTCATTCATAGACCTGCAATTCCTATTTTCAAGCAGAAAAAATAGACAAACCTTTCAAAGATTGCATATTCTCTCCCCGAATCATGGCATTCTGGCAGAAAACACAAGGAACTCTTTCATCCTTTCCTACATCTTTGCTCTTTTATTGGCAAAAAGTTTCTGTCTTTCCTCATTCTCACCAAGAAAGATCTTTCATGTTTCTTTTTCTGTTCATCCCTTTATGTTTTAATATTTCCTAATAGAGAAATAACTTTTAGTCTGAGTGTGGGTTAGTCACTTCTCCGCAGCGGTAGTGGGTGCGGCACAAAATAGGCTGGAATCCATGGATGGACCGTGCTCTCTTTGAGTAACAGTAATATGCAAACCTTATTGAGTCATTGCCTGACATCCTTAAAAGATGTGGGAAAGGCAGGAATGATCACCTCTATTTTGTAGGTATAGAAATTCAACTGCTATATAAACGTATTGGGAGGACTAATCCAAAATGTACAGCAATTAACATTTTTCAAGTTCTTAATATATGCCAAGCACATATACTATACACAATGTCTGACTTAATGCTCACAGCAGCCTGGAATGTTGTTATTGCTGTTACCACCATTTTATAGTTTGAAGCAACTTGGGTCATTTCTTTATTTCTGCACGCCTAGTAAGTGACAGACCCAAGATTTAAACACAGTTTGTCTGTCCCTGAAGAGATTCCTTTAGTCACTTGTCTTTATTGCCTTCAAATAAAGAAGTAGACTCTTATGAATTGATCAGCTTATTTAGTGGCCACTTAATATAGGAAGCTATTATCATGACATTAAGAAATTCAGCAATCACATATTGGCATAGGAAATAATAACCAACATTATTTGACAGTGTGTGCTTACTGCCAAAATGTGCTCATCAGACAACAGGGATGTTCAGTGGTGAGTGGAGCTGGTTAACACTGGCTTGAGAAAGCCCATTGTTAAATATTAAAGATATGTATATTGTTAAAAATTAAATATAATTTTTGCAAACTAATTGTCAAAACAGACATTATTAAAAATTGTTATATAAATTTACAATTAAATTATATGAGAAACAAAGGTGGTAAATACTCAAAACTCATCACTTCTTAATTATTTGACTACATTTTACTATTATCTGTGTTCTTTTGCTATTTATTTATTTACTTTTTGAGGTTACATTGGTTTATAACAGTGTGTAAACTTCAGTGTACATCATTATAGTACATCAATATATATTCGACTTCTGTATAGACTGCATTGGGTTCACCACCAAAAGTCTAGTTGCCATCTGTATCATCTGCATTCTTGAGGTTATTTACATTGAGTGTATCTGAATGGTGGAAATACTGCATAATGGAGCACCACTGTGCATCTCTTCTCAACTCTGCGTTCAGAGATGTCATGTTGGTAGCTTGAGATTGGCCTTGATGGAATAGTTTACACCACAGAAGCAGGTAACCAATACAAACCATGTCTTGATTTGTTGTTTCGCTGATTGTCTAGTCTTAAGAAAGTGATGAAGAAAATGTTAAATCAAACTGAACTTAAAAGTGCTTGGTGTAAGTGTTAACACATTGTGAGTAGCACAAAAATTAAGGAAATAGTCTTTTTGTGTTCAAAAATTATCATCTGATCCAGGAAAGGAGTTGCTCTCACATCACTGCTTTGACAAATGAGTGGTTTTAATATGTCTTCACTGTATCACTTTCGTCTTAGAGTTAGTGTAACTAAAATTGTCAACCCATATTCATGTTAGCATTACACTTGCTGGTCAGTTGCAACTATAGTTTGTCTACACATACAAGAGTTTTCAAAAATCAGCAAAACTATTCTGTGAGAATCAATTGGCTAAGTAGAATTTACAACAAAGAGTATTGCACATTTCTGTTTTGTAAACTGTGTGCTACACATCCTCTATGTCAGTAAAATGTTTTATAAACTTAGGTATGTACACCCACACATACCTCTTGAGTCTGTTGTTGGCCATTTACCAGTACACCACAGGGTATGGCAGTAAGTAAGACAGTCATGATCTCACCTCTCATGGAGCATAGAATCATTCGACTAATGACAGGAAATTTGTAATACTTGGTTCATCTAATATATGCTTCATGTTTGGATAAAGTATCAGTGTGTAAAAACCTATCATGAACATTCCTGAAACTTCAAAATCATTCTTTCCACATTTTTTTCTTGATTCAGATTTAATCTCATACAGGCTCTAGCAGAAACCACTGGGATAGTTACGAAGAGCCTCAGAGCATCAGTGAGATGGATTTTTCTCTTTGATCTTGAGAAATCGCAGCAGGGACTCTCCCATCTGTGAAGAGGCCAGTGACCTATTTCCCACCACTTGATGCCCTGAGGTGGCCAGAGGCATGGGCAGCCATCTCTGCAGATGGGATCTTTGCAGCTGAGTCATGTGGCTGTGCAGACAGGCTGGCTTCAGGGGCTGCAGGGATGGTGAGGGTGGGTGAGGGGTAATGCGACACTGTGAAGAGCTTCAGAGCCCTCCCTACAGCCTCTGGAAATCTTTCTCCCACCAGGACTCGAATAGGAGGGAGAACTTGGCTAGAAGTAACTCAAGCTTTGCTGGAAGCATTTAGCAAGTTACAGAGCTCCCTTTCAAAGGGAAATATACTTCCATAGCAATCAATAAAGAGTGAAGGGGCACAGCTCCTATATATACACATGTGTATGCATGCATGTATATATACAGTAAATATTTAAATGAGTCTAGTATAGTTCATTTTGAACCAGAGAAGTTTTTAAGATGATTTTCTTCCCATAAGAAAACACTTTTGTGAAATAACCTGGCGTGTCATTTGGTAATAGCAAAAGACTGTGAAGAAAATTTGGTTCTGATCTTAGGTAAAATGCATAGAAATTAAATGACAATTTAGTAGCTTCTAGTGAATTAAATTTGAATGTTATCTTCTATGTTATTTTTTTATTTTGGGTTGCTAAATCAGTATGTTAAGCAAGATGAACATTGTTTCTGTTTGTTTTGGTTTCACAAGGCAGAATCTCGCTCTCGTTGCTTGCCCCAATATTTGAAATCCAAGGAAAAGCAAAATGTTTTATGTTTCTGTGTCTCATTCCTCTAGCTAAAGAGAGAGCTAACAGCCCATGAGTCAAAAGATTATTATTAACTTAAAAGATTGGTCAAATCTTCAATGGTGAAATTTAACTAAGATAAATATAGAGCCCTTTCCCAAGTCTAAAACCTAAGTGTGTGGGGTGTGATTACACAGGTGTGATTGAGGCATGATTTATCCACAGCTAATTAATTACGGAAGCTTGATGTGATCCGGCAGGATGACATGCACACCGACATGCGGGCTTGAGTTACTTAGAGCTGAGTTCTCTCTCTTATTCCAGTCCTGGTGGGAGAAAGATTTCCAGAGGCTGTAGGGAGGGCTCTGAAGCTCTTCACAGTGTCGCATCACCCCTCACCCCCCTTTGCCATCCCTGCAGCCCCTGAAGCCAGCCTTTCTGCACAGTCATGTGATTCAGGTCTCGGAGAAGGGGACATTAGCAGGAGAAGATAATTCTACAGATTTATTCTGCACTAGCGATGCCACACAAAGAATGTTGTGTTCAGTTCTTATCTTATATTGACAAAGTGAAAAGCTTCCAAAGCAAGGAGACCAAAATGATGAATGGTCTATAAAAGGAAATATATTTATGAGCAGCTTACAGAATCAAGGATGTTTAGATGGCACAGACACAGAAAGAGCTTTAAGCTGTTTTTCAGTATTTGAAGGACATTCATGGTGAAACAGGGTATGTGGTTCCATAAGATGAAATTAAAATGACCAGGTGCTCCTTTCATAGAATTAACTTTCGGCTTAAAGTTGAAGAACTTAAGGGAAAGCTCTCTGAAGTCGAAAGGGCTGCTGAACTCGGCTCTGAGCTCTCCGTCTTTAAAAGGACTTAGGCAGAAACTAGATGATCATTTTGCAGAGGAAATTAGAACTTCAAGACTTGAACTAGAAAGCATTTAGTCCCCTTCCAAATATCAAGTCAGTAATTCTGTAAAATCCTCCTCACATGTCAAGACTCAGAGATCATCATAGCAAGAGAAGTGGGTTCTAACCCAAAAAGTTGAGATCAGGAAGCCACAAAAGGAAGTTTGCCAAATAAACAAACAACAACAAAAACAGAGACTGGGAGAAGAGGAGGACAAAGCAATGATGAAACAGAGGCGGTCAGATGTTAAAAGTCAATGTTAAGAACTAGAGCTAGAAGGTCCAAGAGAATGGGAGGAGGGAACCCAGAATCCAGGAAAGCAACAAGGCATCCCTGTGCCGACGCACATGGAGGTCACAGCCAAGACAATGACAAAGAATGCAGGTAGGGGCAGGAGCATTGGATTAAGTTGACCTCAGAGATGAACTACCTCTAGATTTCCAGTTTCTTGAGTAAACAAATCCCTTATTATTTAACAAAAAGTTAATAAGTATATCAAAGGAAAAATATCTCGACTGTTACAGTTTCAAATGGAAATTTCAAGGCATAGTTTTATAGGCATAAGGGCTTTCCTCTTTCTCCTCTCCGTTTCAACAAAGTATCCAGGCACGGAAACCTATCTAGGCCACATGTATTTTTCCAAAGCACTTCTGGAATCATTTGTCGACAGCTCCATCATTAACTTCTGAAACCTAGACTAATGCTCCCCAGAGGTCAACATTATATTGCACTTAACTCATTTTATACTCTCTGTATCAGATCTGGATTTGCATTTTATAAATGAATTTTAAAATAAAACAAAAAGTAGCATTTGTTTACTTCAATGCACTAATAATGTGACCTAACAACAAATCACATTTATTGATTTATTTCCTTATTTGTTTATGTGCTAAGGACTCACATTAAGAAATAAATAAATGAAATTGAGCAAGCTTCTATGTATTGTTGTAACAAATAAAGCAAGCTATCACAAGGAACATATGAAAGCTGTAGTATTTCTTTCAGGCAATGCTTGCTCTATACGTCAAACTGGAACAGCAAGTCTTCCATGGGATCTGTTTCCCCTGAAGAATGTATCCACTTCTAAAACGTATTTGATATAGGCACAGAAAATAATCGTTTCCCCCCAGCAAACCTGATTTCTTCACATTCTGAAGTTTTATAATATGATAAAAATAAGTACTGTTTATAAAACTGTGTCACTTAGGCTGCCTGACTGGATGGATGCTCCTGACTCTCAGATATTTCCAATATTGTCAGGGCAAAAAACATACCACAGGACTCTACCAAGTTGCATAGCTTCTGAATATTCTCTCACTTTTGGGCAAGATCACTTCATTGTATGTGGGTGACCTCAATATACCATGAAAATCAAAGTGACAAATCACTTTAAGATAACTGCCATAAGTGGACTGTCTGCATGTGGTGCTCAATGTATGAAAATTTGGGCAAAATAAAGAGAATTACAGACTTGATGCTTATATGGAGATGATGCAAGGCTCTTCCATCAAATGTTTAACATCACAGCAACAACCTTAAGTGGGTAGCAAAGGTGAGGAAAGGCCGGGGAGGGCTAGCGCGACCAACCATCTGGGCTTGCCAGGTCCTTTAGGAAAGTTCCATCTCCCAGAAAACCATTCCTGAAGGACCAGGATGGCTGGTCACTCTTGGGAGGCTTTTCTTAATCTAGCAGCTAAGCTGTATATTCTGCACGTAAACATATAGGCTCCCAAACACCACAAAATGACAATAACAGCACCCACACATTCATATGCATATATATAGATATATATACGTCTATACATATATACTTATGTGTACATACACACACACACACACACACACAAATCAATGCACCCATAGCAAATGTGTCTGTGAATCTTTGCTTGATTATTACAAAACCATCTTGATTCACTGAAGTTCCTGAGCACGCAGACCACCACATATTTTTATGGCTGCTACGTTCCATTTATTTGTTAATGGTCCATAAAATCCATCCTCTTATATCTCTCTACTATGAAAATTATTCTAGGCCTTTCCATAGATTGGAACCATGTGGGCAGGGCTCAAAGCTTCCCCTTATGCCTAACACACTCACAGCCACCTCACAGCAGCAGCTGATGCAAATCATTTGGTTGAGTTAAGAAGATGGTTGGCCATTCCTTATGGAGTTGGGCCAGATTTAATTTGTATTTAAATTTTTTTTCCATTCATGATATTCAAACCCCCAAATGTGAGAAACACGCCATCTTTTAGAAATGTTATAATCTTTATTTTCTGTAATGTTTAGACTTTTTGCAGTTGCTGCGAATTAATATTAATTTTTTCATCAACTATGTTGCCAATTTCTTAATAATTCTTAGGACCATTTTAGATAAACGAGTAATCCAAAAAACTGGTTTATAATCATAGGTTTATATACACAAATGATTTGTTTCTCACAGTTTAAAGACTGAATTCATTTAGCTGGTTTCGGTAAGAAACCCGTAAGAAAAGCATATGGTTTTTTGACTAAATTGAAATCATTATCTTAATTTTGTTTATAAACCAGTTAGCCTATTTAGATCCAACTAAGGGCTGATGTCACCCCAGGGAGGCAACTTACCAAGCAGAGAAATGGGGATATATTTTGTGTTTAGTTTTGCTCTTGACCATCACTAGTGCTATCGCAAGCTTCATACACTTTATCACCAATTGAACCAATGTAGCTTTCTTTTCTTTGTTAACTACACAAATAGTACATGATGCCACATTCATTTTAAAATATTTTTATAAATGTGGAGGTATATGTGATTTAAAGAAAAGCACAAAAATGCCCTTTGCAACGGCTTCTACCTGAACCCAAGATCCATTCCTGTGTCCTGCTGTAAAATGAACAACTGTGACTAGTTTGATGTTTATTTTCCTGCTGTTTTTCTATGCATTTATATTTGTGTGCATCTGTGTGGCTACTGAAATACTTTGCAATTATCATTTTTTAATATATAAATAGAATCACATTGTGTGTTACCATTCTATTGTTCAATTTGACTTTTTGATTAATGCTGTCAGAGATTAATGTGATCATATAATGCTCATTTGAATGGCTGTATGCATGCTTTGTAATTTAATTAACTATTTCCTGATTACCAGGCATTTAGATAGTCTCTCATCTTTCACTCTTTCAAACTGTTGCACTAAATAGCCAAGCATGTAAGTTTTTGTGTGTTTTGAGAAGTATTTCTATGGGAGAGACTCTTATATCTATGGGAGAGATTAAAGATTGCCCACCAGGTGAGAAGGTATTTTACCTTGTGAGAAATGCTGTCAAACACACCTTTATGACAGCTGGATATCACCTACCTTTTTTATTTCGCCAATTGCTTGATTAAAAAAAGTGATTTGATTCTGGCTATATTATATGTTTCTCTGATTATAATGAGATTAAATATCTTCTATTTTTGACCTAGTGCTTTTCTTCTATGAACTGCCTGCACACACCTTTCTCCAGATTTCTATTCAGTTGCTTGTCTTCTACTCACTGATTTGTTGAATTTCTTTGTATATTATTCTCCATCTAGCCACATTACTGAATTTGGTTGTTAATTAATATTAACACATTGCTTGATTCTCTTTAGTTCACTGTAGCTTTTAGAGCCTTAATTCAACTGCTAAATGACAAAATTCACTTTAAACATTAATTTTAAGGCATATCATAAATCTTACATTTTCTAAAATGAATCATATTTAGGGAAATTATCACAATTACTTTGGTCTATGAATATAAGGTTATTTTTCTCATGTAATTAACATCTTAGACATGTTGTCACTTTTTCAAAAGGAAATGATATAACCATAGGCTAAGTAATTTAAGGATTTCCAAAGTATATCTTAAGAAAGAAATCAGCAGTGCAGCAGCTTCAGTGCAGGGAATGATAAAACTATAGAATGGATAACATCTGTGTTTTCTCTAAGGTGCTGGAGACCATTAGTTCTGATTGTCTCTCGTTCGTGCTCTCAAGCTTCCCGGAAGTAGTATCAAGAGTTATAATCTATTTCTGAGACAAGCAAATGAGACAAAGCTTAAACACTCTTGCAAAGCAATCTTCGCAAAGCAAAAACAAAGGTTCAGTGACCTAGGCAAAGTAACATACACATTTTATAAGCAAGCTGAAAATATGGTATAAATCTTCCTTTTTCCCGGTAAATGCATTCCTTTCTAACCCATTGACAGAAATTAGCCACCTGTTAGTCCCTGGTGACTTTGCCATGGGTATAAAACACTCAGCATGGGGGCCAGCCCAGTGGTGTAGAGCTAAGTTCTTGTGCTCTGCTTCAGCAGCCCGAGGATGGCAGATCTGGATCCCGGGTGCAGACCTACGCACCGCTCATCAAGCTGTGCTGTGCCAGGCGTCCCACATATAAAACAGAGGAAGATGGGCACACAGTTTAGCTCAGGGCCAATCTTCCTCAGTAAAAAGAGGATGATTGGCCAGCAGATGTTAGCTCAGGGCTAATCTTTCTCAAAAAAAAAAAAAAAAGACACTATGTTTCGTGTTTTTTATTTAAGTGAGAAACTGCCCCTATTATTTTATTCTCCTAAAATTAAAGAAATTACCTTTTTATTGTACAGAAGGATACAAGGTTGTTCCTTGTCAGTTAACATAGCTCTTTGCCTACAGCAATGCTGGCAAGTAGATAATGGCTACTGTATTGCAGGTTAACAAGATTTCACACTCTTGTGCAAACTTCTGCTTTCCTTGTTGGCATTGATTTCTTCTTACTCAGGTTGTTTCTCCCATCCTGCAAGTTTCCCACCTTCTTGTGTTTGGCTTTCAACTGTGAAGAATTCGATACGTGTGACTTTATATGTGTACTTTTAAACTATGAATACGGAAGTACAGAGTCTTGGGAAGAGCACATCACAGAAGTTGACCAAAGTCACAGTACATCACAATGCAATTTCCAACTGTACAAAAAAAATATGGAACATGGAACATGATTACACGCAAAATCAGCTATGTGAATTCTTAACAAAATTCCCTTCTCTTGCTCAGTGAGGGCATATTTTTTTCTTCAGGTTAGATTCTAGCACCGCACTTAAACTCCAAACATTGCCTCCCAGGGAGACACCCGGCTGCAGCATCGGCTCCACCGTTTCTGACATGATGTGTGTGGAACAGCCCAGCTGGTGGACAGCGTAGAGCTCAACCAGTTCAGCTTCCTGCGCCGGGGTGTTCACTGAACAAGCGCTGCTGCAAGCCCTGTCCTGCCTCATTTTGCACAAGGGATGCCTGAGGACTGTAGGTGAAGGATTTCACTGTGAGGCCGGTCCTAGAATCCAGGTTTTCCCGAAGTCACTTGTCTTCTGGCCAAGGCTCCCTCCACTATGCTTTGTTTATTTTGTTTTCCCTTAGAATCCATCAGTCAGTCAATAAATGCTATTGATCACCTACTCTGTGCCAAGCAATGTGATAGAGGGTAGAAATACAGAGGTCAACAGAGAGCTTACGGTCTAGCTGGGAGTGTAGATACCAATGAAAAGTTGCCAATTAAGATACAGCCACGCAAAGTGATGCAGGAAGTACCAGCTGATAAAGGAGGGAATAAAAAGGGGAACTGCATGAGTGGCTGCCAGGGGTTAAAGAGGGAGCAGGAGGGAGGGGAGCACGGCTGTAAAAGGCCACATGAGGGATTCTTGTGGTGAAGGAAATGTGTTTTGTTTGTGGTGGTATATACACAAACGCACACAGGGCACAAAATTGTATACAAATAAACACACATGTGCACACACAAATGAGTACAAGTAACCGGAGAAACATGAGTAGGACTAATGGATTGTATCATTGCCAATATTTTGGTTGTGATATTGTACTTTAGCTTTGCAAGATAATACCATTGGGGAAAACTGAGTAAAGGGCACATGGGAGCTCTCTGCATTACTTTTACAACTGCATGTGATCTACAATTATCTCAATACAGAGTTCAATAAAAAATGGGGGTGTTGACTAATTTAGACTGATGAATCAGACAATCTTCTTAAAGAAGTCATATTTGAATGAAGACCCAGAACACACATTAGGTGGATGAGCAGAAGTAGGGGCCAAGAGGATGGAATTCCAAACAAAAGAAGCTGTGTGTTCCAAGGCCGGAGGCAGGAAAGTTCAACAGGTTGGAGACAGGAAGTAAGGACCAGTCTGGCTAAAGCAGAGAGAGCAAGAGGGATTGTCTCAATGTGAGTTTCAAGAGTAAGAGAGGGGCCAGATGTTTTAGGGCATTTAAACTACAGTAAGTATTATTCTTTACTTTTCTCTCAGGGTAATCTTTTTTAAGAAGAAGAGAGGTATGGATTAGATGAATGTTTTCCTATTATAACTCTGGCTGTAGAGTGGAGATTAGATTAGAAATTGGAGAGACAGTGAGTGAGGAGAGATCCTTTAGAAGCTACAGCAATGGCGAAGAAAGACCAGGAGTACCAAGTAAAATGATGGCAATATGGATGAAGAAAATGGACGGACTAGGGTTATTTTGGAAGTAAGAGAAGTGGATCTGGTAATTGATTGGATAAATTTGTGTCTTGATGAATGGATAGGAATGTTATTTACTAAAGCCAGAATCACCCTGAAAAAAAGGCCAGGGTCAAGGGGTCAGATAGCAAGATCAATTTTGGAAAGAGTTTGGAGGTGAGCATGCTGACAATATTTTTAAATAAGTCTCTGCATAGAAGTTCGAATGTTTTTTATTTCTGTAGGTGAATTCCTGTGTAGGAAGTCCTTCCATAGTTCTCAGAGTCATGTTTGGACACATAAGAACTAAGTGTGTCCTTTTTTCTTTTTCACTATGTAGTGTCCTAGGCAGGTAATAGCACATGGCTCAAAGATGTAAGAGCAGGTGGCATGTGGGTTTATGTCAGGCGACAGGTACAGGAGAGAAGGGACATCTGCAGAGTGAGGGAAGGTGCAGGGCAGTTCTGACATCACTAGCAGTTTTTTATTATATGAGGAAGAATGTTTCTTAAAATATCAATTTTAATTGTGAATGATGTATGATTATTTGAAACAGACTGGCTATGCGATGTCATAAAAATGTAAAAGTTCCTATTCCAGGAAAAATCAAGCTTTTTTCAGATTATTGAAAAAATTTTTTCTATCTCAAACTTTTGGTCATTCCTTCAACTAGAAGGGTCTTCAAAGGCCAATTGGATTGCAATTTCATTTCTTGAGGCAATACATGCACTATATTCTGTGCTAATTTCTTAAGTATGGCTCAAAACAGAAAAATTATATATTTTTAATACAGGAAAATATTGCATATATTTTGATAAAAGTTCACCCAAAGCCATCACTTCCGTTATTATGAGCTTTTAAATAATTAGAGAGAAGATATTACTAATCACTATATATGCAACTACACATACTTTATGATTTATAAACTAGCCACAAAGAAATAAGCCATGATTTGTCATCATGATCAGAGAAGTCCACTAACATGGCCCCTGTCCATCACTTCTAATTCTTTCTTCCCACTCTCCCCCTTGCTGAACACTCTTCAGGCATTCTGACCTTCTTTCAGTTCCTTAACTGCTAAAGTCGTTCCTACACCTCACTCCTGCTTCTTCCAGAGAATGAAAGAATGGCTCAAAGTCTTGATTTAAAAAAACATTTTGGCATGTTTTTAAGTTTAAATATGGAAGTTTATATTTAAGTGTAAGTTTAAACATAAAATTATTTTGGTGCAATGAATTTTCCATGATATTTTAGAAAGGGGGAAATAAGGAAACCTGGAGATTTTGTTGACAGTTCTATGTTTGTATAAACACGGCCACGTGGCAAGGACCGTGAGAGGCCTCCAGAAACTGAGGCAGCCTGCGGCTGATGGTCTACAGGGAAATAGCCGTGAGGCACCGAATTTGTTCAGCAACCTGCATGAGTTCAAACTCATTCGAACCTTGTGAGATCCTTAGCAGAGAACCCGGCCCCACTGTGCTTGGGTCCTAATCTACGGGAAGTGTCAGATAGTAAACGGGTGTCGTTTTCAGCAGCCAAGTGTGTGTCATCTGCTAGTCAGCAACTGAAAATGAAGATGCAGTTTTCAAGATGATCTGAGATGACAAAGGAAAAGTCTTCCCTTGCCCTGTGCCTGCACAAGTGAGTGCTTACCATGTGCATTTCCTTCCCCTCTCCCTCTGCTGGGCCATTATTTTGTTATTTCATAAAGCATATGCGCATCACACTCAAGTGTCAAACCTAAGCTTCATGCAAGTTATGCTTTATCAATGAAACTTCTCAGATGTGAACTAAGAGGAACACAGGAGAACAGAGATAACTGTCTATGCTTTATAAATAAGAAGGGAAATGAGATTTCCAGGACTCACGTTTAGGCAGCTCTCCTGCTTTCTAACTCAGTGCTTGGGTTTTAAAGAACAACTGCCAGACAGTTGCAAACCCCTTGTAATTAAATAAGTATGAACGTGCATGCAGAAACATGAATTTTCAATATAATAATATTCATAAATATATATAACATGTATGCACACAAATGTACACACATATATGTAATTAATATGTTGGCCGACACAACCAAGCAGACCCAAGAAATTTCCAAGAAAAATAAACTAATTGTCAGTATTTTGGGGGAGGCTATCTGTTCAGTGATATTTGAAGACTTTCTGTACAATTCTGGAAATATTTTTAAAACCGTAATGAATTTACCTTCCTTAATAACTCCTTTTTTGTGTAATACAATTCATGCACCAATATTGAAGGCTCATCTGGAAACTATAAATCAGTATTAAGGTATATTTTCAGTTCTCCAAGAGATATATCCATTTCATAGACTATCAAAATCATCAAAAGCCATTGAGAAAACTTTCAGGTGAAGAAACAAATGTTATAAATTATGGGTTGCTTTGAAATGTCAACACATCTATAGTACCGTTAAAACTAAGGAAAGCTGAAGTCACGTGGCTGCCTAAAATAAGCAAAACCTATTACAGCCAATAAAGAAAGACTGCCATCAATTCAGAGATGAAAATTAACAGTGCTACATAAGATAACCAAGTAATACACACAGCATACTGTATTAGCTACAATATAAGAATTGAACAATAATCAGGAAAGTGTATGTATACTTTCATCAATGAGAAAGTATACGGCACTCGCATGCCTTCACACTGAATGTAAAGTTATGAGTTCACAGCGTCATATAACATTTCCTCAAGAAGGTTTGGATTGTTTACGCATAGTGCTTTCTATGTTATAGTCATTTTATTATAGTCTCAAATTTAATTTCCTTTTAAGTGATGGCCAAGGATGATCAGGCACTATGCCAAGAATCAGAAGACCATCACGAGAGCTTATCCCAGAAGAAATTCTCAGCATGCGCTTTTCTTAGAGTTGTTCCTGATGATTGAATAAGCATTTTAAATAGAACTGTCTATAGCATATATAACAGAGAGGTAGATGGATGAGAGAAACGTTATCGACTAGACACTAAACAGAAGGTATAAGGAGCTGCCTTCACATTGTGAGAAGGACTGTTGTGTCTGCAGAAAAAGTAGGTTGAAGACATATGAGCACAATGAGATACAGTTAGAAAAATGCTGCATTTCTGTAGATTATTTGGCTACATAGCATTTTAAAGAACAAATTGGCAGGCAGTAATCACAAATGGAATACTGTTCTCGAGAAGGGCATTGAGCATCCTGGGAGACAAAAGTGGTGAAATGAAAGCACAACAATCTCTGCCAACAGCAGGCATATCCATAGGCCAGAAAATGGTAATTGACTTTCACAACACAACACAACGAAACGCAATGCAATGCAACATAACACAACACAGCACAACACAATATAAGTTATTCTGAGCCAGAACAATTTCTTTCTACGGCAGTTTGTCTCGGAGAACTAACTTTGCAAACCTACCATAGTGGCACTTACAACTCCCCACATGGTATTGTACCACCTGAGAATAACTGAGCCACAAAGAAAGTCTTGATTCGGTAGGATGTGCCTTTTTAGGGAGGTTCTTCATTTCTTCTTTGCACTAATTGATTTCGTAGATAACAAAATGGAACTTTCTGTCTTATCTGGTTTTTAAAATTACGGCCATCTTTTAATTACTCTAAACACATTAAATCCAAAGTTTTGACCAAATTTTCAATATGCTGTACCAAGGATCAGAAAGTGCTTGCTTATTTCATTGGGCTAATTTAATTTTGTGATATATTAGGTATCAGAATGCTTTCTTAACTGAGTGCAGTGTTAACAAATAATATTTCAGCATTATGAATAAAAGCTTTAGTTTAGGATTTCAAACCATCAGTGTGTAAAACACGTGCCTTTTCTAAGAGCATGTTTTCTCATAAATGGGGAATATTCCCTGATTTTACATTAATTTAGAATTAAATTTAATTATGATCAACTCAGCATTGAGTTCAGATATGGTTTGCCTGGTCACTTGCAGCCACAGCTGTTGTATTCTGTGTAAGCTCCTGGGGATATTGCATCCCTTGCATTTTACTAAACCTTTTATTGGCTAAGTTGTGTTTCTAACCTTTTTCTTCTGAAAAATATTTATGAATTTGTTGAACACACACACGCGCCCATCAGGAATATCTCTTTCAGTAGATCATTGCTTCAGCTGCATTTCTTTTCCTCAGTCAAGAAATATTTTTTTTTAAAAATCTATAAGATTGAACTTAAGATACAGATGATAAATAAACAATAATTACACTCATGTATATAATATGTGTAGGGTATCATCAAATTTTAACTGGGTACATTCTCTTCCATCTAAAAGATTACATTCCCTGTCAGTCCTTGCAGCTAGATATACCATGGATGGAAGTTTTTCTAAATGAGAAATAGGCAGGAAAGCGAAGTGTCCTGGTGGGAACAGGGTGTGCCTTCTTTGCCTTTACCTTCTTCCAGCTGCTTTGCAGGTGGATATGATAGCTGGAGCTACTAGGGCCATCTTGGAACATCAACATCTTGGAAGCCACATATGGGGCAGCCGTTATATAGGGGAAGCTGGGGTCTCTGATACCATAAAGTTGCCCTCCCAGTCCTGCTTACCTATATCCACTGTATTTAACCGAGAGTAATAAATTCCTGTTTTGCTTAAGGCACTGTGGTTTAGGTCTTTGCAACTTGCAGCCAAACCTAATTCTGACTAATAGAATATCAGGACCTGCTAACACCGATGCACTGATGACTGGAAAGAAAGCATTAATTAATGAGTGGAAATAACTTTGTAAATAAATACAATATACTTATTTCCAATAAACTTAAAGTGTCTTTTTATTTATGCAGCTCTGGTTATTAGATTTACCATAAAACTTCCACCGTTGGACCAATAAATCAGTCTTACAGCACCACACAAAAATAAAAATTAGATTGAATAATCTTATCTTTTGTCTCCATAATTTTACTCACTAGATAAGAAAAAAGAAGCCACTGACACATTTACCTGCCCATCTAGGAAGGATTTATTTCCACATCATACAAAGTTTTTGTTTTGCACCTGACAAATGAATATATAATGTTATTAAGATTGACATTCAATTTGGGTATTGCAAATATGGAGTTGGGATACCTAACATGTTTACTGTCTTTTGGGGTGCAAAGTGACAGGGCCCAGAAAAAAGAAAAATGGTATGATGAAAGAAACAAAAATTATGCATTTATGGGACCAGCCCCGTGGCTGAATGGTTAAGTTCATGTGCTCTGCTGCGGCAGCCCAGGGTCTCGCCAGTTCGAATCCTGGGCATGGACATGGCACTGCTCATCAAGCCATGCTGAGGCGGCGTCCCACATGCCACAACTAGAAGGACCCACAACTGTGTACCAGGGGTCTTTGGGAGAAAAAGGAAAAAAATAAAATCTTAAAAAAAATTATGCATTTATGTTTAAAATTAAAAACATTCTGTAATTGGAAAGCCATCTTTTAACTTAGCTAGCCACATATATAAGAACTTTAATTCTTAATTCTTTTTTACTAAAAATGTTGATGTCTATTTTCTTGACCCTGACAAATATATTTTAATCAAAAAACAATTAAGGATGAGAAAAATATGAAAGAAAATTCCTCAAGAAACATTTCCAAGTTAAATTATCTTTCTCCTAAATAAGTTATGCAAGATACAGAACATTGTATTCACATTCTAGTTTTTCACTGGGTTCTAGGAAATTATTTAATCTTTGTAGTAATTTAAAACAATTGTTTTCCTCAACTGTGATTTAGGAATAAGGTATAGTGGGTATCTGCCAGAAAACTTGCAATATACTAATTTAAAATTATAAAGTCTTTTTTTTCTTCATGTCTGAGAAGCATTTTGAATAGTATAGATAAGAAATGTCTTAGTTATTTGTGCAAGTCTCTTTTTGTGAATAATTATCCTAGTTATTAATAAAGCTGTAATTTCAGTTAGCAAACACCATACAACTTTAAGAGTCAGTAATAGGTACTATTCTTAGCTTTGCCTCAATTTCCTTCTCTCAGGAAGGAAAGAATGACATATTCATTTCTACTTTAAGCAATTTCCTCTAAAAACTCAACTACCCAGAAGGGAAGCTTTCCCTTCCCTCCCTCCGTCAAGATTGAGCTGTTTTAAGTTATCTACAGGCCAAGAAGAGCCATTCACAGTATCTAAATTTGGATCTTGGCTGTCAGGTTCTCATTAGCATTGCATTGGAAAATGGCTACTTGAAGTCACTCATCCTACTAATGAAATGGGCTTTTAAAGCCAGTGCCTAAAAGACGTAACAATGTTTCCTATTTCCTGCTCTCTCCTTTTCCTGTCCCTAACTTCTACTTCTGTCTCTACCTGCATATTATCAACCAATTCCTGGCATTTCTTCTACTCATTTGTTATTTCACAAAGAAGCAGTGAGAGAGTTTATGGAAATGATTCTTAACTGTAAGCATCAAATTAAAATGACTAAGAGAATAAGGCTGATAAGAGTTTAACAAACAGAAAGAATGAGATGGGCCCTGGGTACGAATTTTACATGCACATGACCCTCCTACGAATCCTTTCAAGTACACGTTGTTTGTCCTATTTACAGGAAATGAAATTTTTCCTATATATTATTACTATCTCTATGCCTTTGACTCTGTTGATTCAATAATTGAGGGGAAATATTGGCCAAAAGCAGCCAATGTGTTTCCATTTTATACCATGTGATATGAGCAAGAGCAATAGTTTTTACAAGATGTTTAAAAATGTCACAAAATATCACTTACCCAGTTAATCATAGGCCACATTCATGGTCATATCACCGGTAAGGTACATTTGTGGTTTTGAGGGTATTTAGTAGAGGGAAGAGTCAGTTGCTAACTGGGTTGTTTTATATATTTTTTAGCCCCATTCATACTCAAAATAGATCTGGACTCAATGTTGATCTTGCCTTTCCTAAACTCGTGGTCTAATGTTCTTCCGTTTATCATCTGCCAAAGCAGATTTTTTAAAAAATTAGAATCACTCCTAATAAGTCCATGTTATTTGATATTTGTTCATGCAGCATATACTTAAAAAGATAACATAAGACATCAGACAGTAAACTCCATGGAATTAGAGATTGTGTGGGTTTCTTTCCTTCTCTGTCTCTCTGACCTGGCTATCGTATTCCCTGACACTCAATAGCATCACCAATGTGATGAATAATGAATGGATGAATATGTGGATGAATGTATCGTGTTTCTCATAATCTAAGAGCCTAAAGCAAAAAAGAATGCCATATATTCTGAACGTATTGGCTAATTGTGGATGCCCAATAAGGTAGCTTGTTTATATAAAATGAAACCACTTACCAGCTAGTTACAAGATGTGTTACTGTTGTAGGGGACTGGTCTTGGCCACACCAAGATATGTCTCTTTGGCATGAGGATTATTGGGCTGGTTGCTTTTGATAAACTGGGACAGGGAAGGAGGCTCTGAGGGGTGGAACTTGCTTGCCCTTTGTTAGGAGACATTTACATTTGTAAGGGAAATCTCCATCTGTAAAGGTGCCTCCCTCTCTGTACCAGAAAGAAGAAAGGAGATGACCTTATCTCTAGAAACTCTTAATCAATGGGGAAGGCAAGGACTTAAATCTGCATTTGTTTATTGTGCTTGTCTGGTAACCTCCTGTAACTGACTTCCCTCCTCCTCCCAACGTTGGCATTTCTTTAAGGATTAAGCATCTTTTCTTAGGCTAGGAACTGATTGGTGCACTCACCTGTGACCACCCAGCTCCAGACAATAGACTTGCCTCCTGCTACACCCTCTGAGATATCAGACCCACTACCTGCTGTGTCCATCAAGCACTGTGCCGACAGGGCAATCTTGTGACTATTGTGGGAGGGACATTTCAATCATATGTGAAATATCCTGTTTGGGGGTATATAACTACTCTGTATACCTCACTTCTTCGGTGCCCCTTCTTCCTTCGCGAAGAAAGGCCCCGGGCCATGGTCCTCATAAAGCTTTGTTTAATTTTCTCCTGCTATTCTGTCTCACGTGAATTTAATTCTTTCTCTGGCCAGACGAAACCAGAGAAGGTAGAGGAAATGTCTTTCTCCCCTACACTGTTTTTTTTTTTAAGAAAAAAGTCTGAGGTTGATAGTACTTTTCTCTGATCCTATTAGGCTACAAATGACTGGTTATGAGGCAGAAGAGCCAAAAGAAGACCATTAGCTTCTGAATATTTAGAATAGCGTTTTCCAGAGTACGCTGGCATTTACCTGTTTTAAATATTCTGCTAAACTTCCCGTGTTATACAAAATTCCCCTTTCCACATTGCAGCATGGTTACCAGAGAAAGTCAGGAAATAATGCTGATTGGATTCAAGGTAAATGAATGTCATCTGTTCTCAACGGTTCATCTGCCTATTTGCTTTTTCAGAACATTTTTTTACAAATCATCTGCACTCTATCAACCTCTCAATTCTACCTCAGGCTCTAACTACACTGAGCTCAAGGCCATCTTGTTTTGAGCTTTCTCAATTTTCTTCCTCTTTTTCTCAAAACATTCATCAACTCTCTACTTCCGCCAGCCACAGAGGAAGAAATGAGTGCCTCACTCCTCAACCCCTTCTAGTGTAAAATCCTCCGGAGATGCTCTTGAAATCTCCTCTTCCTAGACCTTGCACCATCAATTATCTCATTATCTCTCTGGCCTTAATCTCTCCATCTCTATCCACTCAATTTGGCCTACAAAATGCTTCCTTGTTCTAAAAAATCCTACCCTCAATCTTGCTTCTTTGCAACATGCAGGCTTATCTCTCTCCCTTTTTTTTATCATCAAGCCCCACAATCTCCACTTGCTCCCTTCATTTCCTCTCCACCTGCGCAGTAATGACTTGCAATCTATTCCCACAATTTAATAGAAATGACTGCATCCCAAGGCCAGCAGTTACCTTTTAAATGCCAATTAAGATGGCATTTTCTCAGTTCTTATTCTGCTCTCTTCTACAGCACCTGAACTAGTTTATTCTTTACAATTTTCTCTAGACGGACTGAATTATTACACGATCAATACTGCACTTTATGGCTCTGAACCTTGGAATTCTGCCACTGACAATCTCCAACTGTTAAATTTCCCTCTTTACCACACAAGGCCCAGCTCAAATGCTTTTCCTCTGAAAATGATCTCATTACTCTGAAATTTTAAGGCTCTTAGTTTTACCTCCTTAAAGAACTTTGAATATGTTATGAGTTACTTGTGTAAATGCTACTTCTCACTTATAGAGTCAACTGCATGAGGACTGGTAAGCTTTATATATCTTTTTATCTTTGCACCAATAGTGTGATAATTGAATCCCATAAAACACCGAGGAATGCCCATGTTTAACCATGAAGAATTTGCTGACTGGCTGAATGACAAATGCAAACATTTGTTGATTGATTAACTTCCAAAATGTAATCACAGAAGGTACAACCAGAATGTTACCTATAGTTTAAATGCCTTTATGCTTGATGGCAAACTATTCTTTACATAAAATTTGTTCAAATTAGCTCCAGTATGCCTTTATTTTGATACAAACTAGAGAACTTTAAGAGGCTTTATTCTCTGAATTGTCACCTTTAGGAAAATTATGGCTAGTCAGCTCAAACTAAAGGGCAAACGCTGATAAAAAAGAGTAGTTTGTATGCTTGTTTTTTGTGCCGCTTGTCTATGGAAAACATGAGAGCATGAACTCATGTTCCAAATGGAAAATCTCACAATGAGAAACAATGTCCCTAGTTTTTCTGACTAAGAAAAGGCATGTGGTCAGAAAGAGAATATTCTAGCACTTTGCATTGATAGTTTGGCATAACAGTGCTTTATATTTGCTTAATTTAGTATTTTCTATGAAATGTTACATGATGCATGGTCATCTTTTTATATCCCTATACACATGCAAATATAAAGATCTCTATCTATATTGGGGCTATACCCCTACACAGATTCATTGCTGAATATTTTTTTTTTCTTCTTCTTCTCCCCAAAACCCCCCAGTACATAGTTGTATATTCCAGTTGTGAGTGCCTCTGGTTGTGCTATGTGGAACACTGCCTCAGCAAGGCCTGATGAGCAGTGCCATGTCCACGCCCAGGATTCAAACCAGCAAAATCCTGGACCACCGAAGTGGAGTGCGTGAACTTAACCACGTGGCCACTGGGCCAAATATTACTGAATATTTTAATTGATTCCAAAAATATCTATTGAGTGCCCGCTTCATGCAAAGTTCTGCTGGGTGCTTTGGGGATATAAAGATGAATTAGACAAAAACCCTGCTCTTAAGGGACTCCCAATATAATAGGGAACATAAAAAAGATGCGCAAACAACTCTGGTACAAGGTTGACAGTGATATGTTCCATAGAGCATTACAGATGAAATGCCATGGGAGTTCTTGAAATAATGAGGTTCTTTCCACAGCAAGAAGGAGCAGGAAAGGTATCACAGAAAATGTGGAACTTGAGCTGATCCTTTTACAATTGATATAATTTGGACGTGAGGGAAAAGTATTTCAACTAGAGGAAATAAAATGAGAAGAGGTGAAGAGGATATTTTAGAGTATCCATGATTCTGCTATAGGCCTGATGATGCAGAAAGAAATAGAACGCACAGGTGCAGCAAGGATTGCCAAGAGTGATAGTAATTAAACACTTGAGTGGTGATGAGGTATCTTTCCCAGCTGGAGTGTATGAAGGCAGTGGGTCTGCAGTTCTGACTTCCTCGAACCCAACCCAGAAGACTTTCCCTCTGCACTGATGGCATTGTCATCTGAGCTGGTACACCTCAGTTGAAGAAGAGGTAGGAATCAGGGAAGTGCAGACTCTCTCTCGGTTGTAACCTTATCTGGTATGATATGAACCTGACACTGCTGATTTGAGCAACCCTGTCCAAGCTCCAAGTTGTGCATTAATGCCAATATTCCATCCAGACAAGCCTTTTGAAGCTAGGCTTAAATCATATGGCAAAAAATGAAGTGAATAATAGAAATTACTGAGTTCGTGCTACTGATGCCATCTGGTTCTGCTATGTGCTTTAAGTAAAATATGTAATGCTTTCACTTAAGTAAGGCCTGGATTAGGGTTATAACAGAGAGAATGGACTGCAGAGCATAAACGGGAGGGGTAGAACTGGTGAACTTCTTGACTGATCAGATACATGATGTGGTAGCCGGCCTCCAAGATGCCCTTTAGTGATTCTGGCCTCTCGGTGGGATTAGTGCCCTTATAGGAAGAGACACCAAAGCACCTTCTCTTTCTCTCCATGCACATACACAGCAGAGGTTGTGCCAGCCCTCAGAGAGAGAGCGCCACCCACAAGCCAAGAGAAGAGGCTGCAGAATGAACCTATCTTTCTGACACCTTGGTCTTGGACTTCCAGCCTCCAAAAGTGTAAGAAATAAATTTCTGTTGTTTAAGCCACTCAGTCTAAAGTATTTTGTTGTGGCAGCCCAAACTGACTAAAACAGGAACCAAATAGAAATTCCGGAGCTGAAGTACAATAACTGAACTAGAAAATTTTTTAGAAACGTTCAACATCAGGTTTGAACAGAAAAAAGACATAATCAGCAATTGAAATTCAAGATCAGACAATTGAAAGTCTCCAGCTTGAGGAGCGGAAAGAAAAAAGAATGAACAGAGTGAACAGAACCTAAGAGATTTATAGGAAACTATCAAGTTAACCAATATATACATTAATGGGAGTACCAGAAGGAGAGAAGGGAAAGAAAAGGACAGAAAGAATATTTGAAGAAATAATGGCCAAAAAATTCCCAAATTTGTTGACATAAATGAATCTATGCATCCAAAAGCTCTAAGAATTCCAAATAGAATAAACTCAAGAGATCCACGCTGAGATGTTTTATAACCAAATTGTTGAAAGACAAAGACACAGAGAGAATTTCATACATTGTTAGTGGGAGTGTAAAATGTTTAGCTGCCGTGGAAAACATTTTGGCAGTTCCTCTAAAAGTTAGATATAAAATTACCATATGACCCCACAATCAAACAACTGAAAACAGGTATTCAAACAAACACATGTACACACACGTTCATAGTAGTACTGTTGAAAATAGCCAAAAGGAGGAAAGAGCCCAAATGACCATGAATTGATGAATGGATAAACAAATTATTGTATGCACAATGGAATATTATTCAGGCATAAAAAAGAATAAAGTACTCATACATATTACAACATGGATGAACCTTGAAAACATTATGCTCAAAGAAAGATGCCAGACACAAAAGATAACGTCATATGATTCTATCAATATAAAATATCCAGAATAGATAAATCCATAGAGACAGAATACAGATTGGCGATTGTTGTGGGGAGAGAGAATGGGGAGAAACTGATTAATGTGTGAAGAGTGTTACACTGGAGTGATG
Source organism: Equus przewalskii (assembly GCF_037783145.1). Lineage (NCBI taxonomy): Eukaryota > Metazoa > Chordata > Mammalia > Perissodactyla > Equidae > Equus > Equus przewalskii. The sequence continues at coordinate 75,264,108 of NC_091846.1, forward strand.
AAAATATCTTGGAACTAGATAGAGGTGGTGGTTGTACAGCATTGTGAATGTACTCAGGGCCACTGAAGTAACTGTTCACTTTAAAACAGTTTATTTTATGTTATGTGAATTTCACTTCAATGTATTGTTTTAAAAATAGACACATGAGCCATATTCTTAGGAATGTATGCAGGCATTACCTTGTTAAAGAATTGATAAGAGCTGTCAGTGACTAAAAACCTACCGTAGCTGTAGTCCTCACTCCATCTCTACTATCATCCATCAACATACACGTTTGGAAAACGGTTCTAGTACCTACAGATCCAGACTTTGTCAGAGGATCATTACAGCAAATACACCACCTAGCGATCAATCTGGGCCTCTCTATTTGTGAGTGTGCTGTACAAATACTTTCTAGTTCAGATTTTTCCCATTCTGCAATAACATACACAAATCACACGTAGTGTAAGCAATGTTTACTGTGCTTCTCGATTGCTGTCTTGGAAGCTTGGGTTATTTTTAATTTGTTAGGGTCTCTTTGATACTCTAAATAGGTCAAATAAGCAGGAAGCAATTCTGATTTCTTGGAGAATTCACAGAGGATTGTTTTGAAGACAGGTTTGTTATATTACATGGAATTCTGATCACCTAATATGAGATTTGTATCCTGGTATAAATGATTTTCTGAAATTTGCTTAAATTGTACAAGCTTATTATTAACAAATTTAAGCCCTTGTGTGTTTCTGGTTCTATGTTTTACACTGTGATATACAGATACGTCAAAAGACTTGATCCTTGCTTTCTACATCTTTCTCTGTTAATATTGGATAATAAAATACCAAACATAAAATTTTAATAACTAACTCTATGGTTTTATCATAAAATAATCCTATCTAATCAAAATTCATGGCTGTTATTAAAAAGATTTGAAGTCATACCTCAATTGACCAGCACAAATCATATTTAATAGCAGACTAGTCTTGTGTCTTGGTAGGAAATACATATGATCTGAAAACATTTTTTGTGTGTGATAAAAGAAAACAGTTGCACAGCTGATACTCTCTCTTATTCCTGGTACAAGTTCTCTGTTAGCTACATTTTGAAGTTAAAATAATACAAACTCAGATAAGACAAGCAGTTAGCTTGAAAAAATTTACAAGTATTAAAAAGACTATGTGAAATATGTATATATATATGCCCTCGTTCTCCTTAACAGCTTAATAAACAAAGTTCTCCTTAATAAACAAATTCTGTTTATTTTATCTTCATCCCATTACCGTTGTCTCAGGGCATGGCTCTTTTTCTTCCCTTTCCCTCTGCTTCAGATACTTTCCTTCACTCCTTTTCCTTATTGAGGTCTTTGCCCAAGAGTTCCAGATGCCCTAGCTAGAACAATACCTGTTCACTTCCCATCACCTCTGAACAACATACCACACTTTTTCCTCAAAATGCTTATCACTGGCACTATATTATATACTTAACGTATTTATTGTTTACCTTCCCACTAAAATACATGCCCCACAAAGTATCCAAGTTTGTCCTGTTCTTGCTGAATCCCCATCCCTTAGAGTGGCACATGCTACAAAATAGGTGCTCAATTAGTACTCACAGAAAGAGTTGATAAATGACTTCTCTGAAATACTCAATTGTTTGTTTCTTTGTGTTTTATTATGTAAGTAGTACATTATAGAGGTATACCATGGTATGCTTTTATAAGATGTATATGTTATGATATGATATACAACATATATGTCTACACACACAGGGAGGTGTATTCAAAACTGTTTACTCATGGTTTAGACACCAGTGAACTAGAGGATAATCAGATCCAAATTTGCTGATCCTTTCAGGGAGTGTAGACATCTGAGTGTACACATCCAAATCCCTCAGTCTCCATCTGCAGTCATCCAGCTGAGAGCCATTAGGGGATAAAGCAAGCTATTTCCTGGATGAATTCGTCACCAACACTCTACCAGAATAGCTCGGAATATAGGAGTTTCAAAGACTAAAAGAACATTAAAAAAATATGGTCATCCCTATGAGTCACAAAGTGTAAATGAATAGGTATGAAGAATAAATGCATTTAAAAGACAAGCCATTTCCTAGGACCCACAGTCACAGTAATGAGCTTATTCGGATGTGGGAAAGGGTTGGCTGTGATCTTGTCCAGGAACGTTCAGGAGAACGAGGTGGCAGGTATAAGGATATTGGCATTCCCATGTTTTGACAGGGTAATGGCAGAAGCATCCTGTACTCAGAGGGTGCTTGGACTTCAGTAGACGTCATTGGGAGACTTCCTTTGTTAAGCTTTTCAATTTGCTAAGATCTCCTGTCTCAGAAACCTCACCACCCAAATTCCCCCATAGCAGCAGGAAACTCAAACACGTTGTACTACAAATTATGGTGGATGACGTCATACCACGAAACTTACTTTAGTGATTTAAGGAACCGGTGTAATTCTCTCCTCTCTTCAAAATAGGGTTAAAAGAAAAAGATGTATTTCTTGTATCAATACTTTAATGTGAATTTACTGCAACCTAAGTAAACAAACTGATGTGAAGGCATACCTTTATGTGCTACTTATATATATTTATGTACATATTGTCTATAGATTTTTATAGGCTGGCATATATTTCCGAGTTTATCTTCAAATTTGCATGAAATTTGAATAAAAGAAAGAATAGTTCACTCTCAACTGACACACTCAGGAAAGAGTTATCAATCAAAAGGGTAGGGTGTCCTGGGGTCCCCACTTGAGATCATGAGAGAAATTTCAGGAAAAAGGCTTTAACTTGCTCCTCGCTGACGACAGCTTGCTCTTAACTATACTGTTCCCCTATCGTCTGTCTCTCCTTAGGCACACTGTCTAGTAGGTCATATTTTGTAGTTTGATTATGCTTAATAACTAGTTGACGTATATAATCAAATATGTGAAATCATTTTCCCAAATGTATAACTTTATTTTAGAAGCCACTTTGTTACCCATTCGCTATGTTCATGTGAACAACAAATGACAAATTATGCTCTCATTTAGTGTTTTCTATGTCATGATTTTAAGCACTAAGTGATAATAAGAAAGAAAACTCCTTCGTGTGGTTTATATTGATAAAGGATAAACTGAAGCTACCTTCAAAACCAGAGATTTAAAATTAGCCCTTGTGGTATCTAGAAATTATTTTTAACCAGAAGTAAGAGAAATATTTTTCAAAGAAATATTTCATCTCCACAAAATATTTCAGATATTTTACTTTAACAATTAGAACACATTCTAAATTGGTTTAATTTCCGAGCAGAACACAGTCGTGAAACATTTTAACTTCTTACATGAGCAGTGAGAATCCTGGAATGTAGAAATGAAACGTGGTCCCTCGTGATAGCCACTCTGCTCCTACTGGAGTGTGATTCTTTGAAAAGTAAGCATTAGATTTGTTATTTTATACGATTTCACCGTAAACCACTGTTCGTGGAAAACTTTCCGGGAGCCTCCAGGCCTTGTGGCCCTGCTTCTCACTCACTAGAATTCGAATGATCTCGATCATAGCAGCCAGCAAAAGGCTTTGGGAAGAAAAAGCTCAGCTTTCACATCCAGTGGGAATTAATACTGGGTCATCCTCATTTAGGGCCCACTCAGCATTCCTCAGACCTTTGTGCACAGTGGGAATTCCTGGGCCCTCAGAATTTCTGTAGGGGAGCCCAGGAATATGCATTTGTAAGAGAAGCACCCAAGATTTTTTAGTGAAACTAGACTTCAGGAGAAATAAACCCAAACAAAACCAGAAAATATAAAGCATCTTACTGGAAAGGCAGTTTTCTTTAAAGACTTAGAGAAAAAGACCTTATTATTTTATATAAAAATAAGCACAGATATTTCATGGCCTTGGAAGCAAGTTTAGCGTACACTTTAAAGGGAAAACAAGAGGATTTAAGCTCATCTTAGAGCACTTAAGCTACAGCCTTAGGTGCCAAGAGCTTTCTTTTAATGTGGGGTAAAATCAGCGGATATGTTTGAAAAGCAGTCTCAGGGTGTCTGCAGACGGCTGCTCAGTTGTATGTGCCGTCTAGCTAAGCCAAGAAACTTCCACTGCCAATCTCACCCCTTCAGGGACGTTGAGTCACGGAACCCAGAGAAGGAGGGGGCAAAGGAGAAAGCCATGCCGCAGACCTTACAGACAGAACTAGCTGGATCCCAGGCACTGTTTCTTTCTTCACACGTTCATTATTTTATTTAATCCCTGTAGTCTTTGAAGGGTAGTGTCGTTTTCCCCATTCGTTATGGCCAAACTGAACCTTATTCCAGGTGACTTGCCCATGATCACATGTTACAAAATATCAGATTCAAGGTTCAGGCTCAGACATTCATCACATACCAGCTGTGAAACTGTGGAGAAGCTGCTTAATAATAACAACAACAAGGAGAAAAAGAACAGCTTAAATTTATTGAAAAATTCATTCATTTCACAAATATTTATTTAGTGCCTAACATGTGCCAGGTACTCTTTTGAGCACTTTCCACGCCCCAACTCACATAATCCTCAACAGTGCTGTCAGGATGGCACTGTCACCATCGCCAACTTACAGCTGTGGAAACTGAGGCGGTGAGAGTTCTAGAAATGTGTCAATGGTCAGAAAGCTGGGCAGTGACACAGCTGAGAATGCAAGCCTCTATCATGTCTCTGCCAAGCTCCTAAGCATTCCTTTATACTGCTTCTCAGGGTACCTAAGCCCCCTAAAGTTGTGGGTGTTAGTCAAATATCCTACTCATATGGCAACTGTGAGGACTGAGACGAGACAATGCGCAGTTTACTGAGAAGAGGAGAGTATTCAGGGCAGCCTTGTCCTCAGCTCTGGTGTGTCAGCACCGCCATCGCTGCCATCCCTGGGCTGCATTTCTTTCAAGACTGCTCCTCGGATCCTCCCGCCGCCTGGAGGTGAGCAGTCACTTACCTTCCCCGGCGCGGCGTCCGTCCCGGCAAATAGCCCGCCGTCTTCCGACCCTGAGTGACAGGCCCCGGAGATCCTTCTCCATGCTGTCACGGCTCTCCTGCTTTCTACTGCTTACGTCCTCTCCCAAATCGTGAAAAGAGAAGGAGGAGCAGGAGGGGAGGAGGGGAGGCAGGCGGAGGGAGGAGGGAGAAGGGTGAGAGGAGGAGGAGGGGAGACGGAGAACCACCACCTCTTGGCTTCGAAACAGAAGCATTGAATTACTTTGATTTTTGAACTAAACTATTGTGGGGTTTTTTTTTGAGGAAGATAAGCCCTAAACTAACATCTGCTGCTAATCCTCCTCTTTTTGCTGAGGAAGACTGGCCCTGACCTAACATCTGTGCCCATCTTCCTCTCCTTTATATGTGGGACGCCTGCCACAGCATGGCTTGATGAGCAGTGCCACGTCTGCACCCAGGATCCATGCTGCTGAAGCCCGGGCCACCGAAGTGGAATGTGCGAACTTAACCACTGTGCCACCAGGACGGACCCTAAACTATTGATCTTCTCAGTCAACTTTTATTATTTTAGAACCAAACTCTATGGGGATGAAATTCACCCTTATCTGTCAAAAGCTGATTATTTAAGGAAACACTGTCTTAAAGGTTTCTCAAAAATACTCACAGAAACTACTGGTTATCTCAGTTCTTCTTTAGGTTGGTATTTTGAACTATCATCGTAAATGCTGAAACAGGCTGACTGAATTCCGTTAAAATGCAGGAGCTTAAAATATTGAAGAGAAAAGCTTGCCAAAGTACATTCTGAAAATTATTAGGCAAGATACAGGGAAAATTCAAAACATTTTTAAACAATTGCCAATTTGGCTGTATTTCTAATTTCATATATATTTCCTTATCTAATTTCATGAGACACGAATAAATGAAAAGAACAAAAAAAAAATTTGCACAATATCATCAAATTAACAGAGGTCCCCCAAACTATATTTTCTCTCCGCAAAAACACTGCCAAACAAGTACTTGTAATGCATCCAACAGCATTTTCAATTGTAACCCATTATAGTGTTTATTTTTTAATTTTCTTTGCATCTATCAGAAGAATAGCTGGAAGACATAATAACCTAATGCTGTTAAAAATAGTTCCGGGTAAATTTGTTCATAGCTTATTTTTGTGGTGCTCTTTTAAAAGAATATCTAGGGAATATTCATCAGTGAAGCCAAAAATCCACGAAAGTATGATATGCCGCCTCGAGGACGATTAGGAGAGGCGGGAAAGCAGAGATGAAGGAGGTTGAGTCGCCAACATGGGAGCTAAATCGTTTCACGGAAGCTCTTACTTCAAGTTGTTGGTTTTAGCTACACTGAGGAACTTTTTAAAAGAAAATAGTTCACTTTAAATTGACAAGCAATAGATTTCACTCTTTTAACAAACATTTGCTAAAGAATGACCCATCAGGAAATCTTCTACGTTAGAGTGTACAAATGTCAAGGTCCTTACAGAGGAAAATTACTGGGTAAAAAGTGAATAAAAATATAATCTTAGAGAGCGGCAAGAGCTAATCAATACAAGGGGATGCGATTGACTGCTTAAAGGGTGGTTCCAGGGTAGGGTGGGTCCCTAGAGCCCAGGCTGTGCTCCAGTGTCAGGGAGGAGCCACCCACACAAGTGACTGGGGAAGGCGTCATCCTGTTTACACATCTGGAAAAAGTTAGAAAATTAATGCACATCACTAGCCACCACTCGGACCCACAGGGACCAGAGTATTATCTTTTTCATTGATTAATAGAGCGATAATAGACAATACAAATGAAATTCATGTTGAGCATCTCTGACCTTCTTAGTCTGCATAATGGGTCTCTCCTCCCTGACTTTATCTCCTTCTGAGCTCTATTATAATTGTTGATTTTCCACCATTTCTCACTAAATGGGAGGCTCTGTGGGGAAAAAAAAATCATGTCTTTTCATTATTTTTACCTCCAGTGTTGAGGACCCAGTAAGCACAAAATGAATGCTTGCTGAATGTTTTAATGACTACTTTGATAATGAAAATAACCAGCATTTTTTCTCAATTTAACAGTAAAATCATTGACATTTTACACAATTCATCCATCTATCTGAGTCTCATTGCTTTCTCTCTAAAATGAGGTATGTCACTAACTTTACTCCCAGGTCTAAAACTTACAAAGGAGCATATCTGACCACAGGATACTAAAAGGAGCGGGCAACTTCATCTGAACACTGTACCCAAGCAGGCAGCCAGTCATTCCCCAAAGACCAGATTTTGGAAAATGTAGCTCACAAGAAGAAAGGAAGAAAAGACAATCAAAGGATCTCAGAACTTCTGGAGAAAGGCAATGATTGTCAGAGCAACCAACGAAAAATTCGAGAGCAGGTCCAGGGTGGCAGATATAATTTTAACTCTAGTTAAACCCATTTACTGCTTAATTTCCTATGCAGGCTTATTTTTATATTTTAATAATGACTTTTAAAGTTGTTTAACAGATGGACACATGGAGCAGCCTTAATGTTGAATAGATTATAGCCACATGGATGTGAACCGTGCATATATTAGGAGCAAAATGAGAAACAGGACATACTTATAAATATCTCTGTGGATCCACACAGGTCAAATAATGTTATCCAATTCTATGAGAAATTCTTGAACAATTATAGGGAGCACTTATTACAGTAAAAGCTGTCTGTTATCTACCCAAATAGCTCCCAAACTGTAGTCAAAATCTTTTCTGTAGTTACGCACAAATTTAATAGATCAGGTCTTGATTATAATGAGTCAAGAAAATACACACACACACACACATACACATGCACATACACATATATTTATTTTTTCCTTTGAAAGAATTTTAGACTTACAGGAAAATTACAAAAATAGTACAAGACATTTCCCATGTATTATTCACCCAGCTTTCCCTAATGACAACAGCTTGTGATAACTATAGTACAATTAAAACCAGGTAATTAACTTTGGTATAACACTCTTACATAAATATTAGAGCTTATTCGAATTTTACCAGTTTTTCCTATCACCCTTTTCTTGCTCCAGGATCCAGTCCAGCATCCCATACTGTGTTCAGTTATGGTCTCTTCTTATTTTCCTTCAGGAGAAATGACAGTTTTCATTTCTTCCTCATCTTTCATGATCTTGATACTTTTGACTAGTACTGGTCATTTTGTCGAATGTCTCTCATTTTGGGCTTGTCTGATATTGTCTCATGCTTAAATTGACATTGGGAAAGACCCACACAGAAATGATGTTCTGTCCAAAGTTCAGGCTCTTTCATGTTTTCTTCCCAGCCCTCGAGTCAGCCATTTCTCTCAAGAGCCTTCGTTCCTGTTCTTAGAGAATGGTATTTAGAAAGGGACTACGATTAAAAATTGAAAATGTGGGAAATTACATTTAAAAACAACTCATTTACCAAAACCCTGTAAAACAAAACTTCTCACAAATTAGATACTGACTGTATTTTGAGTTAGTATTAGATTAATTAAATAGTAATGAGTATGCTATTTGCTTTGAGAACCGAGAGCGTTTTACGTCTGTGTAATGGAAGTTTCAGCGGGGCCTAACAGATTTAGGCATGTTGGGCAGTTCAGACAAAGTAACACAAGCCTCACGCTAAAACCTAGCTTCATTGGGATTGAAAAGATTTCAGGGGAAAATGACTTCTTTATCTGCTACAGGAGTTTAGACAGAACACTGTAGGTATGCAGGTGCGTGTGCGTGTTTCCCTGTATGTGTGGGAGGGGCGGGGAGCAGAGAGAAGACTGAAGCGTCTGCTATGGAAACTTGAACAGAAGTCAGGCACATTCTCTTAGCCTAACTTAAAAATACTTCAGTTATTGGAGGGAAATGAGAAGTCTGATTCCAGAATGGGAGCCATAACATGAATCCATTCCTCTTAAGTTCTCTGTGAGGGAAAGAAGGGCTACATATTTTTTTTTTTAAGTTTTTCCTTAAATTCTTGTGTTTTTTTATGCTGAAAGTGCAGAGCAGTCCCAGTTGTGCCCAAAGGCTCAGGGGACCCTCATGGTAGCAGCCATGTTGGAAGGAGGATTGCCCATAACAGGCAAAAGCTTTGTTTCTTACTCCACATAAGATACCCACTAACAAACGCCCCTAAAAGGTTTGCAGGCGACCGGAGGCCCTGCTTGGAAGGTATGGGGTTATGAGTTCCCAAAATTTGGACACAAATGCCAATTGTGTCCATTTGTACCCATTGCCTGGCACGGTTGGAGGACCCAAGGCTATGTTATTAAAGGCTACAGCTCTAAATAATTAAAAATACCGATTATCCAAGGTTCCTGCTCTGATAATTGCTCATGCTATAGCCTATCTTTGCATCTCCACCCAGTTAGAAAGCCAGCTTTAAAACTGATCTAGAAAATTCTAATCCAGGATAATGACATGTTATGAATATATTCTCTGCATTTGCAGCCTCAGGACCAATTTTAATCAGATGTGCTTCACTAAACAAGGTGAGTTATCATTCACACTGTTGCTTTAATTAAGCCCATTTGGACAATTAGAATGATTCATATTAATATTTGCATTATTTCTAAATGACAGGAAATGAGTATAACTTACAAGTATACTTCCTTTATTTTTTACCATCTTCAAAATATCTACACTTCATTGGTTATGTTAAAAATAGAAAAATATTATTTTCATCTTAAGTTTCAACTGTAAGCTAAAATTTCATGCTATTTGAGTATTTTAATGGTTGTCTGTGCCTCACTGACAGATCACGGAATGAAATATGAAAGCAGTCCATCTAAATGGCAATGAAAAACAATTCAATTGACTTAATAGATATCTTGTTTAAATGTCTCACATTCGTGATGGTTTACCTTCTACTGGGCGTTTTAAAGTGTATTAGTTAAAATACGGTCTTAACAAGAGGAATGGATTAACTGTTCAAGTGTTCACATATTCAACAAATCCTCCAACACTTGGAGGATAAATATCTAAAGCAGCCAAAATTCAGGCATGTTAAATACCTCAAATTGACATTACGTAACAAATCTTTCTACGCATTTGTACATCATACAGGTTAACATATTATAAGATGAGATGTCAGCATTCAGAGTTTGGAATTACTGTTTTCTTTTTTATGTATGTTGTATTGTAAATTATTTTTTCCTTATATACAGATTTTGCTATAAAATTTAACCAAGACTGCTGAGGCTTAGTTTCCTGCCCTAACTCCTGAACTCATTTTTGTGGTTATTCCCTTTGCTGCTCCCTCCCTGGTCCAACCCATTCCACACTCATCCACGCATTTGGTATTTGCTTATTCACTGACTCATCTAACAAGACAGGGACCACTGAGTGCTGTGATGTGAAAATTTAAAAAGTGAGAAGTTAAAAAATATAAGGCAATAGCTTTCAATCTAGTAGGAGATATAAACAAATGTAAAAATTACTGAAATATGACATAATCTATAACATCAATAGTATCCTCCAAAAAATGGCCAAAAAAAGAAAGTGCTGTAAAAGAAAAAAAACATTTCTGCTCTGGATCTGCCTCTGATATTGCTTATTATGTGAAAGTAAAAAGGTCACTTACCTTCTTGCCTGCATTTTTCCTCCTCTGAAAGTGAGAATACTATATGGGATTATGTTTTTATGAACTTATTGTATATACTTATCCTATAGAATTACTTCTTAGAATGAAGTTATTTCCTCCAAGTTGTTTTATAGCATTTTTGTTCTCTAGTTCGTTCATGAACTAAGCTTTCAGGTCACTATTCTTGTAGTCTAATTTAGTATTACTCTTACATATTTGCATAGTAAAAATTAAAAAATACAACAACAAAAAGGAAAACCCTGGGACTTCACATCCTACCAGCTGTGGACTAGCTTGTAAGGTATCAGCTTAGAGCCAAAAACAGCTGGAAAAGCTAGGAGGAAAATCTATTTATGTTATTAGAGTTACCAAGGATGTGAGGATTTGAGGGCCCCAAATCTTAGAAAGATGGGAGGTACAGAGGTGGGCCCTTTATTTAAAAGTTTTCCTTTCTTGTCCATTTTGGCCTTAAAGCATTTGCTGAATTATAAACTGTGGCGTAGTGCATAAACTGAGTGATAACTGGCAAAGTGGTGCTTTGAGCCAGATTAGGGCTGCAGACTGTAATTTGCCAACTTCTGATCTAGAGTCTCCAGTAATCTTCTTCTTCTTTTTTTATAGTGAATGGAACTTACATAACATTCTTCACATCCTTGGCAACACTCATGGTTTCCCATTTTGCTCCTTGTCGTGTTTATTACAGCCGTCCTAGTGAGCGTGAAGTGGGACTGCGTTGTGGCTAGATTTGCATTCCCTAATGACTGATGTTGTGGAGCATTTTTCCATGTGCTTGTTGCCATTTGTATATCATTTTTGCAGAAATGTCTATTCAAACCCTTTGCTCATTTTTGTTTGTCTTCTTGTTGAGTTGTAGGATTTCTCTATATAGTATTCCAGATATTGAATCCTTAGCATAAAATTCAAACAAAAATGACTTGACAAGGTCAAACAACTAAAAACCAAGATAGAAAACTCATCAACCTGCACATGTATGTTTTATGGACTTTACTGTAAGCATATTATACTTCAACTAAAAATGTAGAGGTCAATAATAAAAATATTAGGATGTTTGTGCCACAAGTGGAATTATCTTGATTCCCTGCCCCCCCAGTTTTTTTCATTTTTGGGATACTTGTTATTATATAGAGAGAATGCAAATGTATGAATTGTTTAAATCAAATTTCCCAAGTTCCTAAAAGTCACGATACTCTTGAACTCAATACTATTCCCTCTCTTAGTTATTGCAAACTGCAAAGAAATATACTTTCTTTTTCCAAGGTCTCCATTTCTGCTACATAGCCCATGACTACCCTAATCCGTTCTTGATGTTCACAATTCAGGAAGCATTAGCTGTTCTCTTCAATAAGCCTTTTTCATCCTGAACAACTGAATTTGGAAAAAAGCAGCTTAAAAATATAGCAGCTACTTTCTGTTATGTTCATGTCTGGCACCTTCATACGCTTTGACTATTACAACTTGTCCCTCAACACTGAATTTGAGGTACTAATAAACATTAAGATACAAACTTTGGAAATAAAAAATTAAAATTTAGGTCAAAAATAGAAAAATATAGTTTTGAATTTGGGAGTCATCAATAAATAGATGAGAGATGGAGCTGTGGAAAGAGATGAATTTGCTGAGGCTAAACAGAGAGCATAGTAACTGCATTGCCTTAAATTTGCACTGTACTTTACAGAACTTTAAGAGTGTTGGACACATGTTATCTCAAGTGATGGTAGCGAAAACCCCCAGAATTAACAAAGAAAATATGAAAATTTTATAGCTGAAGAAACTGCAGTTTGAGAAGTTGAATGTTATCCACTATAAATGTTTAAAATGTGGATCTAAGACTAGATTACTTATTTTCTCATTCCTGGTCCACTGCTCCTTAAGAACCTTGAAGAATAATTATACCCAAGAGCAGGAGGAAAATCCAATTAAATAAGACAGCGTGGAGTGAGAAAGGAGATCCACAACACGCTAGTAAGCCAAGGGAAGCCAGTGTCAACGAGATGGCGGTGAAAAGAATGTCAATCACCAGAGAGAGGTCAGGGCTTTGTCGCCTTTGTAGCTCCATGCAAATGTTAGCCCGTATTTATCACTGTTGTTATTATTCCATGAATGCACTAAAGACCATTAGGTAATTATGAGCACAGCCTAACTCCTGGGAAATAAGTGCAGAAGTCTTCCACAGTCTTATTGTAGTCTTTTTCTGAATACAGAATGATGAGAACTCAAATGAGGTCCTTGAGCATGCACGGTGATAATAAGCCATTAAAAGGAATGCGACCAGTCGTTTTCAAACTAATAGTCGGTTGGACAAAATCAACACTCCCATTCAATTCTATGCGCACTCCTCCAAATCGTAGCCTTATACTCACCAATTAGCTGGTCATAAGTCAGCAAATCATATTATCTCTTACAGCCAAGAGAAAAACACTTATTGTGTCTCTGCAATGTGTATGGCACTTTGCTTTAGAGACCAAAAGAGAAGCATAACAATTTTTTTTCTTTACTGTCTTTAGGTTACTTGCATTAAGAAAACAACATAATAAATCATAAAATCACGTATTTATCTGTTCCATATCTAGAAAGAACGTCAGAGTATTGTTTTCATATAAAAGTAAAATTAAAAAGCTGGTTGCCTACAGGTTAATGGATTTCTAAAACAAGTGACATCATTATATCCACATCCTTCATTTATTTATCCAAATATCCAAATAAATGAATAAAATTATTTATTCGGGTAAGTTTAAAAATTCCAAACTCTTTTAAACTTATTTCTTTCTCATGCTTTAGATGTTGTCATGAGAGGACAGAGCTTGTCCTCACTCAGACATAGTGAAGTTGACAGAAAGGAGCCTGGATCCTTGATAACATCATTGAGTTGCCAAACCAACCAATATGCACTCATTGAATACTACACAGCAATGAAAAGCAATGAAATACTGATGGATCAGTACCCAGTAGTAGAATAGCTGTTCTATATGGTATTTCTATTTTTAATTTTTTGAGAAATCTCCATACTGCTCCCCATAGTGGCTGTACCAGTTTGCATTCCCACAAGGAGTATATGAGGCTTCCCTTTTCTCCACATCCTCTCCAGTACTTGCTATTTGTTGTCTTGTTAATTATGGCCGTTCTGACTGGTGTGAGGTGATATCTCATTGTAGTTTTGACTTGCATTTCCCTAGTGATTAGTGATGTTGAGCATCTTTTCATGTGCCTGTTGCCCATCCGTATATCTTTTTTGGAAAAATGTCTATTCATGTGCTCTGCCCATTTTTTGATTGGGTTGTTCATTTTGTTGTTGAGTTGTATGAGTTCTTTATATATTTTGGAAATTACAAGGAGCAACATGGATGAATCTTACAGAATTTATGTTGAGCAAAATAAGTCAGACGAAAGAATATACACTGCATATTTCCTTATATCTGAAATTCTAGAAAAACCAAAAATAATCAAAGGTGAAAAACATAAGAACAGCAGTTGTCTCTGGAGGTTGGGGGTGGACTGGGGAGTAATAAAAAGGAAACATTTTGGAAGAGAAAATATTCTATGCTGTGAGAATGTGTAGGTTACACAGGTATATCCATTTGTCGAAATTGTACTGCTACAATGTATGCATTTCAATGCCTATAATTTTTACCTTAAAAACTGTGAAAACAGTAACAAATCAAGTGGAGGGGTGGGGAGTGGGTAGAGATATAGATGAAATAAGCATGGGAAAACTGTTGAGGCTGGGTGACATGGTATGTGGACATTCATTAGTCTATTCTTATTTCTTTGTATATGTTTAAAGTTTTCCAAAATTAAAAATTAAAAAGGCTATAAATTAAAATTTTATGTTAAAAATCATTTTAAAAATCATTTAAAAGTATTTATCTAATTAAAAATTAAATAAAATTAAAAATTAAAAAATTATCCCCAAATAATCATTCATTCTGCTGAAAAATGTTCTTTTTTTATTAACTTCTTCAAAAATTAAAAAAAGCCACTAGACAGACAAAAAGTAACATTGACATAAGATCGATATTGGACCATGTTACAGAAGTGAATCGCACAGATGGTCTCCACTTTCCAGTTGTAGCAGGCGTACCACACTCATATAGCAACAGTGGAATCAAAGTCCAAGCCCACCTCTAAGTTCCACGGTCAGCTTATGTGTGAATTTGGGCAAGGATTTTGCTATCATGTAGTATCAATGATGATTTGCATCAATGATGAAATTTAGAATTGCGGTGATTTGCAAACACTGAACGTTGAATGGATTATCATTCACAATTTCGGGCGCTAGGGGAAGAGGCTCTGATCCTGATCTCAACAAGAGCGACCGCAGTCACCACCAAAACAATGAATATTTTCCTGATCTCAACAAGAGTGGACACCATCACAAAAATGGATATTTTACTTTTAACCAAGAACTGATTGGAAAAACCTTCTTATCTGGTATTTTTACCATAAGAATTAAGAAAAATTTCTATTTTAAAAATACTACATCTTTGCTATGTCAACTCTTACCTGATAGTTCTGACTTGACATCTTTCCTTAACAGAGTTACATCTTTTTCATATTCATGTCTATTTCCTTCTAAAGTGTATGGCCCACTCCCCTGATGAAAGCCTTACTGCCTCTGGGCCACTTGTTCGCTTTAATTGACAGCGTGCACACCTCTGAGGAAGTGCAGGTCTCATCCCAGTTGTTCTCAGCCTTTACTGCTGTGAGAATCACCTGGCGAGCTTAGAAATCTCAGGGACCAGGATGCACCTATTAAATCCGAGCCTCTGGGAGTGGGCCCCCAGGAGGAGTTATTAAACCTCCTAGACTCTCTCAATATGCAGCCAAGTTGCA
Source organism: Equus przewalskii (assembly GCF_037783145.1). Lineage (NCBI taxonomy): Eukaryota > Metazoa > Chordata > Mammalia > Perissodactyla > Equidae > Equus > Equus przewalskii. The sequence continues at coordinate 75,279,467 of NC_091846.1, forward strand.
GAACCAGTGGCTTAGAGTTTCTGTTGTGTTTTGAGCTCACTTTTCCCCTCACCAACAAGAAAGAATGTTTTGTTTCCTGTTCTGTTTGCCATGACAGCAAAATCATTACTTACATTAAGAAGATGCACACTTCTTGGAACAGAAATGAGAGGACAGAGAGAGGAAGTGGCAAGTTGGGGTTCACTTGCTTCTGCCTGGGCGCTAACATTAGGATAGCATCCTTGAACTGGGTACAGCATAGTCACTTCAAGGGAAGATCTTTTTTCCTAATTAATTTGATTGATTCACTTGGATAAAATTTACATGATTTTTTTATTAAAAGAAAAAGTTATTGGACCTTTAATGGCAGACATTTAATTTGATGACAGAAAATTAAGCAAGTAAATTGAATCAAGCCTCGGAGCCCTCACTGTCTTTATCATTCTCTGCGGCACTATAGATAGCCGATTCACCGTTGGACAATTAAGAGAATTAGGTATTCTTTAACACAAATGGAATGATTTTATGTCCAACTGCCAAAGAGTACTCATGAGACATTTAGAAAAGAGAAATCTTCATCCAATTTATACTAATATTTTAAGTGGACATATAAACTTGCTGTGATTCATGATCGTAGGTGGTTACTTATTTAGAAGTGATATATTAGATTGTAACCTATGATGCAATTTATAACTATCGTTAATGATCTTATGATTATCTTCTAAGGAACAATTAATACCATGAAATATGTCATGTTACACCTTTAGTATAATACTAACGTGTGTTGGGGGTGGATGTGTGAGTGGGAGAGTAAATACAGTATTTGTGCTGCTAACGACATTGTATTTCTACCTTATTTTTACCCAGGAAATCACTAGGAATCTTAGATTTCTGCATCACTTTTCCTCTATTTTTCCTCTACTTTGTATCTATGCCCTTTTACACTTTATTCCTTTACTGTCCATAGTAATCATAACCAAAATTAAAAAAAGAAACAGAGGTATTTGTCACAATATGAGATATTAATAGTTTCCCATGAATTACAAATGAAGAGACTCTCTAAGTTTCCAAAAGTTGCTGGGCACGGGATATGAACTGATAATTTGGAGCAAAGGAAATACAAGCATGCAGTCATCTAATGACTGAGAAAATATTCAACCTCAATTGCTTTTAAATCAAATCCAGGTATCTTTCCCTCTACAAAAAATAAATAAATCAGTCCCAACATAGTACTGGTGAAACTGGCGCTCTCAGATGTTGTGGGCATGAGTTGAAAACTGATACACTCTTTTGGAAGATAGTTTACAATATATATTAGGGAACTTCAGTGCTCACAACGTGGATCCACTAATTCTATTTTTGGAAGTCTCTCCTAAAAAAACTTAGTCCTAAATATGAAAAATATTTATTAACCAACAGATTTATTACAAAATTGCTCGTATTAGCAAAAAAGTGATGTGCTAGAACAGGGATGACCCCTAGGCTGTTTTCCTCGAGCCAATACCCATTCATGGATATCCATAATTCCTTCTCCTCCCTACCTTAGCCACCAGCCTCTTCATGCTTGAATTATACCTTTTCTATCCATTTTTCGCTTCCCATAGATTTCTGAAGTGCTGAATTTATTTGGTTTCTGATTCAGTTTAAAGCATTGAGGGTGTAGACCAAATATGTCTTGTCTGTTTATGTAACTATCTTTCACAAGAGCACCATTCCAACAGAAACGTGTCTATTTATTGAACTCTCTTCTTAACTAATCAGGGAGTTCATTAATGGTGAAGACGTCATCTCATTCATTTTCGTATTTGCCTGAAACTTTGTGGTTTCATCAAAATGTTGATGAGTGAATAAACAATACAATGATAAGCAAAAGAAACTCCTGTCTTTGGTGCAATGCTTTCTCTGTGTACAGAAAAGGTTAGAAACAACAGACAAACAAAAAGTGGCTTCCAGAATGATGTCTTCCAACCCTTCTAAATTTTCATCTTGCACTCATTGGCATCCAGAGTTCTTTACACTTGAATGCTCAGAAATATTCCTGCTTCCAAATGCCAAAGAGCATGATCACTATCATTTTATGTTTTTCAAAATTCTGGGAGAAATCCCGAGGCAAATAAGACCCAGAGGTTGACAAGAGGAGGCAGAGTTTATTTGACTTTAGAACAGTGTGAGCTGACATTAATGAACTGGCATCACCCTGATAAGAGGTCAACACACAAATCCATAGTAAGATGGTGCAAGAAAGGTAAATCTGGAGAACATGTTCAATTATCAAGCAATGCTGCTTAAACTTAATGTGGAGGTTGGTTTTGGGTAGAAAGAATCCGCCCCTTCGTCTGTGATCATCCCCAATTCTGAGTCTCAGTTAACATTTTACTCACCAGGCACTGTCTATCACATAGCTGAAAAATATCACTTGTTCCTAAAAGCACATTTCTTATTTAACAGATTTGGTTAGCATGTGGCCCAAAGTTCAACCTCATAGTCATTGGGGGACAGAGGTTTTCTTTCACAATTGTATTCTTTCTCTGAGTTTTACAGTAGAGAGGATTCCTCTTAACACTTACAGCCACTTTGCTTCTTCATTTTAAGAGCAGAGTGCCCTGACAGATTATCTCGAACATTCCAGATGGCAATTCCACATAGCGCTTTGATTCAGGAGCTACCAGCAAGTTGGGATGCAAACGCAGGGGTAGGTTTTATTCTGTTTTTGTGTGTGATTCTTTGTTTTTGTGTTTTTGCTTTTAAGGTCTTGGTGCTTCAGGTATCAAGATATGATTTCTCCTAGAACATTGAAAAGGGAAATAGATTTTCTTTTCTTCTCACCAGTAATGTTTCTTTATATCAAAGGATCAGCATGAATTTCATTTCAGCAAACACAAAGGGGAAAAGTAGCTCTCCTGACGTGAAAAGAAAGTTGAAATAATGACAACGCAAAACCTTGATTTTACTTTTATATGGAATTATGTAAATATATCAACCACCTTATCATAAAACACAATAAAATTGTCTGTGATTATTAAATAGCATAAATGAGTGAGAAGACTGGTGAGAAATTATAAAATGTGGCCTAAGGAAAAAAAATATAAGGTATCAGTCTGATAAGAAAACAACTCAGCGTCAGGCAAATATCCTGAATGACTTTTATAACACATTTTTTTCTATGAAATGAGATCGTTCTTCACCTGTTCCCATCTCCACTATCAGTACTGTTTGTATTATTTTTTTTCTGTTTGTATTATTTTTGCTTGAAGGTATTTCATCTACAGTCTAAGTGAGAAAAGAAGCAGTAAAAGAAGTCTAGTAGAGAAAGATAATTCCTGTTAGTGCCCAGCATGCTTCTTTCAAAGATAAACATGTCTACTATCCAAGCTTAAACTGTAAGTTAAACCATATGTCAATTTTTACAAGAATCATATGAAAAGCAAAAGGATCGATGTTGCTTCTGTAACCTTAAAACTGTCAGATCTTAAAACATGTATCTCAGAACTTATAAACTTTCTAATTAATAGAACATCATTTTATTTGGCATTCATTCGGTTTACCGGCTTAGATGTGAACACTGTGGCAAAGTGTTACGTGGGGGCACGTCAAAAAAGAGTTTTCTTAAGACTGAACAGTATGTAATTCTTCATTAAATTATATGATAATCTCTGAGCAAATTCATCACAATTCAGTTTCCTAAAAAGCGCTAAATAAAAACTTAAAAATAATTAAATGGCAGACTTCTGGTTTTAATATGGCAAATTTAGACATTTTAAAAACCACTTTCTGTGCTTAGAAATCATAAAATAAAATCAAGGAGAATCAAAGCAGAAAGACGATCTTTTAAAAAATTTTATTTATTCATTTATTTTGAATTATATGTATTTTATTTTTAAATTATTTTTCTTCTTTTTTTATTGCAGTAACATTGGTTTATAACATTTTATAAATTTCAAGTGTCATTGTAATATAGTTCAAATTCTGTGTGGGTTACATGGTGTTTACCACCCAAAGACTAATTACAATCCATCACCACACACATGTGCCTAGTCACCTCAGAAAGACAATCTTTTATGAAACTCAGAGACATCTAAAACCCATGATCGCAATCCATAAAAAAATGAAAACAAGTGGAGAAGTGGTAGCCAACCTGGCAGAGTGAGAGAGCTGAACCTCAAGTGCCCAGAATGGACAATTAGCGCAGAAAACACTGGAATGACTCTGAAATTCCCATCTGCCGGTAAGAGATGATCCAGTGAGCTTTTTTTTCTCACTGTTAATTATGAAAAAATAAAATAAATATGATAAGATATCTGAGAAAAGCTTCTTACTTAAAAAGACTCAAACCAAAACAAATCAAAAGGGAAAACTCAGAAAAACTGTCATAAAAGAGAAAGCAGAAGAAAATGCCAATACTACAAAAAAAATGTATTTTCATAGAGATAAAAGAAAAAAATTGCATTCATGATATATGGGCTAAGTACTGTGAATAGAAACTGGACAAGAAGAAAGATCTCTTGGAAATTTAAGATATAATCACTGGGAAAAAAAGTAATAAATCTTTGAAAGGTAAAATGAAAAAATCTTTAGAAAGTCACAAAAAAAAACTAAAAGAAAGGAAACAGAGAAATGGCAAGAGCAGGATTGAGAACAGTCATTAAATAAGCAACTAATGAAAGCCCCCAAAATAGATGATGTAGATAAGGGACAGGAATTTTTTTTAAAGTAACATAAATGTATTTTCCAGGACTTAAAGTATGTGTTTCCAGATTGAAAGACTAATTATAATCACTACCTAAATTAACTCTAAAACATAACTAGAGCAAAAAAGTACACCTGCACATTACTGAGTAAGTCTGACCAACTTCTAAACAACTCTGAAATCTCACTTTCTCTGGAGCCCCACCGCCATTACTCCAGGAAGAGCTGTCATCATTCCTGTCCTAGGACACTATCGTTTCCTTCTAATTAGGCTTTGGGCCTCCAGCTGGCCTCCTGGAAACCACTTTCCACCTGATGATGTGAATATCTTCTATAAATGCACGCCCTTTCATCTCCTCAATGCCTCTGAATAGTGTACTAATTCCTTAACGAGACTCTGCAGGATGTCCCCCTATTGAACACTGTTTAGCTTTATTTTGCATTACTCTCTAAACTCCGTTTCTCTCTTCCTGGTTACACCCTCATGTTAATTCTCCAGAAAGACTGAATTTCCATTAGGTCCTACACTGAACAGTTTTCTCCTTTCCCACTCTCGTCCCTTCATGCGTGATCTTCCCTTCACTAGTCTGATTCTAATTATTTCAGCATTAATACCGTTTTTCTTGAAGATCTCCCCCCTGCCCCATCTTGGTTGACACTGAACTTACCCCATTGGGTTCTTATTGTCTTTTACTTGTTTGTATTTCCCAATCGACTGTCAACCCCAGAAGGAAATCTGTTTATTTTTCTTTAACATCTCTAGTTCATAGCACAATGCAAAAACACTTAATAGGCACTCAAAGTTATTTGTTGAATTAAGAAACAAATGAAAAACAGCTCATGAAATTCGAATAATGGAATCAAAACAACACAATTGCCAAATGATGGAGTAAGGTAACCAATCTGAAAATACTTTCACCATGCTCCTCCATTTTTCCGTGACAATGTCAACCCAAATATTCTTGATGTGGTCATCCTGTGGATTGCCATACTCTCTCCAATAGTGACTTGGACACTTCCCTGAGAATTCCCTGCCCTCACCTTACATTCAACTTGAACAAACTAAAAATATGATCTTTTCCTTTAAATTGGCTCTTTCCTCATACCCTTTTTCTGTATCAAAATTTAAAATGTGAAATAATTCAGGAATGCCGCTGTTTTTCATTTGTATAAGACACTCAATGATAAATTCTTCATGTTTTCCCAGAAATCTCTCTCAGATTTACCCAGCTCCATGACTGTCCCTCTAAGCCAGCTCTCTGTGCTGTTTGCTGCCTTCATCACTCATTCAAGTACCCGGGACGAACGATGCTGACAAACTCACTTCGTGAAAACACTGTTTTCCACTGAGCATTTTTTATGCTGAGAAGTTTATAATGTTTCTTGTTGCATGTGTAGCTTCTTCTGTCTGTCTTGAAAAGTGTTCCATGATCTCACCTTGATGCCTTCTCTTGGTTACTGAATCTGTCATGTAATGTAGAATAAAACATAATAGGCAATTTCACACTGGCATTGAGCAAATACAATTTCCAATGTACTTGGTTTTATTCCAGATTTACTTTTGAATAAGTATTTTCTATTTTAGAAATTGAAATTCAATTCTTCCAGGTCTTCCAAACTTATCTAAAGCTAACTGTGAAAATTTTTGCAGCTCTTTTCATATGTTCAGCTTGAGTTTCTATTTTTGTCAAAGCGTTTTTTTTATTCTCTAAAAAAATAGCACCGAAATCTTTAATTAGGTCATCATTGCAACCATCCCCTCAAGGGATAAGTGAGAGGTGCTGAAACATTAACAAAAGTGAACACCTTAGTTTTTAATTTTAGTTTTAGAAACGTAAATAAAAGATATTTTCTAGGAAGAGAGAAAGCAGATCGCTGTTTTGTAGATATGGAGCTTACCTAACATTATAGTAGAAACATTAGCAACCAACACTCTAATTCTGATTTTGCAATTAGAAAACTACTTAGTTTTACATTACATTATTTATCATCTATGACAAAGCTTATTCAGTAAAATAAAAGATTTTTTGGAAGTAGAGTGTGGTTATTTGGAGATAAGTTAATAGTTAAGATAGTGTAACTCTTTTCTGGAGTTAGCCAGCCCACGCATAATCTCCTTCACCGAGACGTGAACACTTGCGTATTTAAGTATATATTTTAGTATATTTCTAACAAATATAATTAAAGTATATGTGAATGCCAATCATTGAGTTTTACAAAAACCATTCTAAGATCCCAGGGACAGAGAGACTGAATTTTTATTCATTTTCTTTACGATATTGATAACAATTATACATATATGAGACTTAAATTAAAGGTTTGGAAAAAATTGTAGAAACCTGGGAATCAAGTTTAAGTTCAAAATTAATCCAGTTTCTAAGCTCTCTTATCAAAACCACAAAGTTTAATTTTAGTTTGGAAGATGTAAGACACATCATGTGCAGAACAGATTGGATTTCTAGTTTGATTTACACATTATCAATATTAAGAGTATACAGTAGACTGCTGTATGAAATACATGCATATTTATAATATGTGGAGAATAACCTATTAAAAACAGGAAACAATGAATGTTTTTTGAACCTTTAACCAATAATTGTGTTAAACTGCAATCTCCATATCATAAAGCTAATCTACAAGAACTGAGATAAAATAAAGAAATAAAATTTAGATAAAATAAACCACTAAAATATTAACCTTAGAATGTTTTTTAAAATAAAAAGATCACAGAAACTCTTCAAGGTAATAACAGAAAAGAAGCGAAGACTAACAAAAGAGTTGAATGGAGCATAAAAAACGTTGAACATTTGGAATGAAAAGTGTTTAGCAAGCATGTAAAATCCAATAGCATGGGTTAATAGAACTGACAGAAGGAACAATCGCTGAGGATTCTAGTACTTTTCTGGTGCTGCATTCTATAAGAGGCGTGCAAATATGATGAGGAGACAAGACTGTGCATAGTAACTCTGCCAGGAAAAAGTAGAGGAAGCAAGTAACCCTTTTTCTGCTAACTTTCATTTCATTTCATTAGGAAAATATTTACCTTCTCTATGAATTACGGTTTTCTGACAAAATATGTGAATCAACTAGCACATAATAAACAAAACTTTTTGGAGTTTTTCACCCTTTTTGTTATCATCTGTAAAACTCCTGCTTATTTAAAGAATAAAAGTTAGAATTCATATTTGTATTTTTTTTGCAGGGAACTTGTCACTGCTTTAACAAGGCTCTTTAAGTCACTGTTGAATGACACAAATTGCAAAAACTGTAATTCATTCTATGTTGAACCATAGTATGGCTACCACTTTTTCAACCCTAAAAAACACTATGAGGAGAGAGGCAGTATTTATCAAGCATAGCTTTCAAATGGGAATTTAGATTTATACAGATTAAATGAAAAAGGCTATACAGTAGTTCCCCTTTATCTACGGTTTCAACTTTTGTGGATTCATTAATCTGACATGATTAAATGGAAAATTCCAGAAATAAACAATTCATAAATTAAAAATTTTGAGTCCTGAGTAGCTTGATGAAATCTCTTGCTATCCCACTCCATCCCGCTCAGGCTGTGAATCATCCCTTTGTCCAGAGGCTCAACACTGTACATACCATCCACCTGTTAGTCACTTAGCAGCCGTCTGGGCTATTGGATTGCCTGTGGAGCATCTCAGTGCTTATGCTCAAGTAACCCTTGTTTTACTTAATAATGGCCCCAAAGCACAAAAGTAGTGATGCTGACAATTCAGATATGCCAAAGAGAACCTATAAAGTACTTCCTTTAAGTGAAAGGGTGAAAATTATGGGTCATAAGGAAAGAAAAAAATCATACTGAGGTTGCTAAGATCTACAGTAACTTTTATTACAGTATACTCTTATAACTGTTCTATTTTATTGTTAGTTATTGTTGTTCATCTCTTACTGTGCCTAATTTGTAAATTAAACTTTATCACAAGTATGTGTGTGTATAGGAAAAAACATAGTATATATAGGGCTTGGTACTCTCTGACGTCCCAGGCATCCAGTGGGAGTCTTGGAACATATTCTCAAGAAATAAGGGGGAACTACTGTATGCTTTGAGGGAAGAGCAGAGTAAGGGGAACTCCCATGTTTTGTCTTGGGAGTGAAAATTGGGGCAACCTCCTGAAGTGCAACTTAGAAATATTAATAAAAATTTTAAATGTTCACACCCTTTCACTTAATGCTACTTCTAGTAATTTTCCCACTGATATTCTTGAATATGTCAGCAAAGACTAGGCACAAGGATGTTCATGGATACATTGTTACGGAGCAAAAACATGGGGTCAAACCAAAGGTTCATTATTGGAGAATGGTTTAAATGAAATTCAAAAACAATTAAAAGAGGTTAGATCTATATGTACTACATATGGAACAATGTTCACAAGGTACTATTAAATTACAACAGCAAGGTGAGGCACAGTGTACATACAGTTGCTACCATTTGTATGTACGTTATTAAAGTAAATGAATGAGTATTTCCAAGACACATACATATGTATTCCTACATAGACTTACATTTGTCCAGAAGAAAGAGATTAAACAGCCTAGTTCAGAGAGCTCAGCGTGCTAAACCGTCCCCATCCTAACGGCTTAACAAGATGCTAGAAGACAGAGACAGGGTATTGATCAGTATTGATTAAAAGATGTGACAGAGAAAGTGCCAAGAGACAGGCCAGACCAACTGGTAGGCTTGTCATTCATGAATAGTATCATCAAAAACACTAAGGGGTTTAGGTGTTAAAATGATGAGTCATAGAAGAATATTGAACTGATGAAAACTGAACAAAATTCTGTGATAATTAAATTTATATAATCTGCCAGGAGCATAATTTCAAAGCAAAACCAAAGGTGGGAAGATTAATAAAATGACACTTGGGGTGCTTCATGGAGAGATGACAGGCCCTGAATTCAATCAATAGCTGCCAGGACAGACAGGATGGACTGGACAAAGAAGAAATTGAAGGAGTATACTTGATAACAATTGACTATTAGATGTGAGGGAAAAGTGCTTATGGTGTGTCATGCATTGTTCTTAGAGGTGTATAAGTATAAAATAATAGAAATACAAAATATTAAATAACATTAATTCAGTAAACTCTCATAACATCTATATAAGGTAGGTTCAAATATTCTCATCTTCATTTCACAGATGAATAAATAGTATTGTTAGATTTGAATACCTTGTCCAAGGTCATGCAGTCAGTAAATGGTGGGCCCAGAATTACAAACCAAGGCAGTCTAACACCATTGTGTGTGCGCTTAACCACTACATTCTTCCACTCATGCTTCCTTAATGACTCTGAGCTGCTAAGATGACGTCAGCTTTCCAATTTGGTTGAATGGATGAAAAGCACTACCACTAATCTGGTATTGAAAATAGAGGGGAAGCTGGATTGAATGGTGAGAGTAGGAGGCCAATTTAAGGAGTTTAAATTTGAAGTATCTGCTCAAATGCATCCAAGGTGAGACATGTAGCAGGAGTTTATCGAAGAGAACAGAGCTCCAGAATAAATTTCAAGCCTCATTGGCAAACACGTTGTGTATGAAGACGTGTGCATAGATGTGGTTTCCTAGGACTAGGGATCCAAGACTTCTGGCTTGTTGTGTGTAATGTTATGCATGGACTTCTGTAGGATAAGTTCTAGTATATGCATGTAAAATAAACAGATATTGACTTGCAGGAGGAAAATATAGCCATTTTAGTCCTTTAAAATAAATCTGAAAACTGTATAGTTGAGGAGAAAAACACCCAACAGCCCATCAGGGGCCTTTCCTTTGGAATTTTTTCCCTAGTTCTTCCTGTCCACGAAAGACAAGACAAACAAAACTGACCAAACAAACAAAATTCCCTTTCCCCCACCCACCCGCTGCTAGTCAGGGAAACCATGACCCCCAAATCTTTGAGACATTTCCCTACTTCCCCACATGACTCTCTAGTTACAGAGAATGAAGCCAAGAGAACGAAACAGTGACATTGTTAATCACGCACGGTCTGTGATGGGTAAAATAAAACCAGTCCTGCAGAATAAATCTGGACAATTGGGAATTCTCTCTACAAGCCTTCAAATGTTAATAAATAATTGTTTAATATTGTGAGAATCATAGTTCCTTTGAGTAAGGAACTAAGGCTTAATGAACATTTACTAAGTTCTATATGCTGGGAACCTGATTGGTGACATGACAAGCTTTCTGTCACCTTTATTGATTGCACGTTTTCATCTTAGAACACAAGGTTAGGTTGTATGATCTCAAATGTTCCTTCTGGTTGTGAACTTTATGAATTTTTATTGATGACATTGTCCCAACAGGAGCTATTATATCTTTAAGAATATTATTTCCTATCGATATTTGCATAAAAGATTTTACGTGACTTTATAGGCTAAGGATGTTTATAACTTGGAGAAACTGACGATATTGTTGCACACTGGATTTTAAGATAAATAGCAAAAGTTACAGTCCATGAAGCAAATCTGGAGGATCTTTATTCAAAAGCATGGGAAATGTTTTTATTTTTGTTGGTAGTGTACTCATTTTACTTTTTCCATCAGTATTAAACATTCTAATTATGGGCCTTTAAATTTGAAAAGTGGAGTTTCCGAGATAAATTAATGAGTTGAAGGGAACAGGCTGGCTACAAGAACAGAACGAGCAATTTTATTTTTCTGAATATTGAGGCAAAAATATGAGAACATTGCAAGCGATTGATAATGAGTATTAATCATTTTCCCTGCAGCTTGTGCAATTCTCGCCGCTAGAAGAACATCTCGAACTCCACTGGAAACAACAAATTTGCTTTGTGAATTGAGGAGAAACTCCATTTAGCAAGTCTCCTCCAAGTGTTTAAATGCTGATTTCAGGAATAATTAGTGAGATGACTTTCAGAGGACCAGGACATTCGCCAGCTTCCTCTCTTTGGGAAAGCAGCTCATTCCGTTTTCCGACAACTCTAAACAGTAAAAGGTTGTCCTCATCTGGAACCGAACTCTGGGTTCCAATAATTTCTGTGGGTTGTTCCTGGTCCTGCGCCTAGAACTGCACAGGCCCCGTCCGTGATTTCTTCAAAATGCCCCCTTTCAGGTGCATCTACAGACTCTCTACTTATTTACACTTTTCTGATGATACTTCTGTCAATATTCCTGTTTAAAATGTGACTTCCAAAACTTAAAAAAATATATATTCTGACATATTCAGTCATCTTAGAGTGAGATTTTTACCTTTTTTCTTTATTGATAGAAACTGATATGTTATTATTGCTGCTTTTGGTGGCCGTGCCACCCACCCTCTTGGCTTAAACTGAACACAGAGTTTGTGTTGAAGCAGGTCTCCCTGTATCTGTGCAGATTTTGTTTGAACGTTAACATGATCTCTGTATTTGACTGTAGAGCACTGTTCTTTCCGTTGGCTGGCCTTGCTGATCCAGCCTTACTTTGGGTAAGCCCTGCAGTCCCTATTCCCTTCAGACTGGTATTTTCCCATTAAACAACATTCTCCAGAAAGAATATCCAACAGCTATAAACTCGCCTACCTGTAACGTGAATAAACTTACCTAGCTACATGTTATCTAAAAGGCTGTCATAAGACATTTTGTTAAATGCCTCATTACAAACAATAAAGTCTCCCTAGATAATACATAATCTTTGGCATCAGACTGGATAAACTAATTTGGGAGTCTCGTGATGACTTCCTGTTGCTTAAGTAACCATGAGCCTATCACGTCATCTGAGGAACAAACTAAGGGTCAGGATTATGCTATCTGTTCTCAAATTCCTTTTATCCTCCTCTCGAATTTTAGAAAAGTATTCCATCTGTAATTTTCTTGCACCTCCACCCTGATCCCTGGTTTCTGAATAAACACCAAGACTGAGTTTCCACCATGGACTTCACTTGCTCTTTTCACCTAACATTATAATGAGCTGTCTCTCTGTTTTCAGGGCAGTTGTCTGGTCATGAAGAGTTTTTATCCCTTTATCCACACCTGAGATGAGTACAGACGAGCATCGACCTCTGCAGAGGCCATTGCTGCACCGTGGTCCCTCACTTCCCAAACTTCCAGCATCAGGATTCAGGTCTCTCTCCCAACAAAACTGCAAACACCTCCGTGCTAGACAACTTTTGATCAGCTTTAAGAGAATTCGATTAAAGAATCTTATGCTATAAATCTCCAGGGCCTGCTGAGTAGCTTTAAGAGCTCCACTCTGATTTTAGGACACTTAAACAATCTTGCTTCATTTGGGACTTTCATCTTCAGATCAACAGAGCTCTGTTACTCTTCTGGGAGGTCGGAAAGTGTTATTTTACCAGCCTGTGAATTAGATTCTGATTTTGCCCCTTCCAATGGTTTTGCTAGCTTGTCCTTGGAGAGATCTTTCTAAAATGCAAATTTAACCATGAGTACCTCAATTGAAATCCACCAATGGCTCCTAATTACTCCTTTCTCCCCCCACATCAGACGATAACACGTGAAGAGCTACTCTTCATAGCCCCAGAGCCCACTACGATGCTTGCCCTATGGTAGGCCTGCATAAATATTTGTAGAATGAATAAATGCACAATGATTGAATTATAAAAACATATCATTATATTTTTCCTTCATCCTTTGTTTATCCTTACTTTTTTTTCCGTAATTTTTTGTGTTCATTTTGAATTTACCAGAGAGACTGTTAGGGTATATCTGCTTTTTATATCCTGTATGGAATTTTTTCACCAGTAAGAGAGACAAAAGGGGCTTTCTTAAGGTTCATTTTTATGAGTGTCCTAACATTTTGACAAATACTTCCAAGGACTTCCTATTATTTTTCTAATTCATGGTATCTCAGACTTTTAGTCAAAGATATATTTCACATGTCTATCATTTTAAAACATTTTGCTTTTTATCGATGAAAAGCTTTTTAAAATCCATTTTACCTTTTCCTCCCTCTAGGCTTACTATGCTTACCTAGACTCACCAGAGACAATTTCCAATTTGCATTTCTGAGTTCTCTTTTAAAGTGCTGACCTTGTAGTTAACTTTCTGGTTGGTGGATTAAAGTACTACATTTCTAACAAAAAAAACCCTCTGTTTTAAACAGTTTTCAGGGCATGTGTGCATATTCAGAGACAAATTTCTAAGAAGATTACTGAATTCCAAGAAAGTATCCTTATGCTATGCAATAAAATTGCATAAAGATGTAACTGTCAGTTAATCAAAGCCTTCCATTTCTTCACCAAACGTATACATTAACTCGTGTATATTATGTGTGAGTTTGGAGGGGGTGTGCGTGTTAGACGTACATGTAATCGCATGAAACATTGGCCAAATCTTCCTGAAATATTTTCCACTTTTCAATAGTTTATATTACTTCTAACGAAATCGTTATTTATTGCAGAAAAGTTAAAGCTAAATGTATTGATCCAGGACAGTTACGCCAAAGAATCTACTGTCAATAACTCAAGGAATATTATTCAATGACACATGAGACCATTTCTGCACGATGACATTAACAAAACCTGGAGGAGTCAGTTTGCTCACTTTAACCATCTTAAATGATTCATGTCTATTGCCACAAAATGGATTTACTAAAGCAATTGAATCAATTGTAACGGTGACTATTGCAATCCACTCCCTGCCAAAGATAGTCTGTTCAATCAAATGCTATCTTGAAACTGTCAGTGGCTTCTTTAAAAATATGGAAGTACTCTGTTAGCATGATTTATTTTTCACGTTCTGAAATTTTTCATGACACTTAACGAGTACTCTATAATTTGAAAAGCATAGTGTGCATATTAGAATACGTGAAATAATATAACACAATATAAAAAATATAATACAAATAATGTAATATTATAATGGCCTAATAATAGAATGCATAATAATGAAAAACGTATTTATGTTTTCAAAGTTCTTACACATCTACTTCTTAATTAACCTTCTAGACAATTCTGTGAGATATATTTTATAGTCCTGATCTCACCAAAGAAAAGAAATTCATGGGAAACAATGACTTGTCTAAAATCTGTCAGTTAGTTCCAGAGCCAAAAACAGATTAATTTCTTTCCTTCGACTTCTAATGTTCTATTCTATAGTAAATGCTAGTTTTTAAGAAAATAATCCTATTTCTTGTCAAATTGTTTCACTAGCACCAAGTCATCAGAAAAGGAGAATATGCAAATTTTCAAACAACTTTTAAAAAATTTGTGGTAATAGAAATAATTTTGAAGGCTGAAAATCTGGGAAGCAGGAATCAGGAGGCTGGGGTTCAAGCCTTATCTAAGTAATGGAACATCTGGGAAAATTAGCATAAATCATTTCTTAGTGTCTCGGAAGCAAAAGTTTAATATGGGTTAGCCCTGCTTACCATTCTCCTTCAGATCAACGAGACTATCCAAGCCTGGCTGACCTGAACAGGCATTCCTGGCTCTTGAGAATACTGCCCACCGTAGGTGTTAGGACTTTTATTAATTATTAATGTTTCTCTTATACAAGGCATTGTGTTAAGTGATTTGTATGCATTATTTCAATTACTTCTTAGAACAGCTCTCTATTTTGCTCATTTTGCAGAAATGAAAACTGAGACTGGGGTTAAGGAATCGGCCTATTCTTAGCAAGTGGAAAGTCTGGATTTGGACTCAAATTCTTTGTCTCAGACCACACCCAAAGGATTCAGTGACTTTATGGGTATTGTAGTGATTTTCCTATTAAAAGGAGTGTTGAAGTGTGTGGATCGGCTATAGAATACTGCACAGGAGCTTCAGACCCTGTAGGAACAGGATGTAAGAGACTAGCAAGCATAAAATTCGTGCTTTTCGGCATGGTGTCCCAGGCCTAGAGCCCCCATCAGGTCCTGGGCGTGGCCTTAATCAGAGGATTCACTCACATCGTCCAACCGGGTTAGTCGAATCCTGCCACCAGAACACCGGCTCCATGAAAAGCCTGCATTGAAGGTTTTCACCACCAATGAGGACAAGGCCAGAGAGCTGGGGCTTGACTGAGCTTACAGACCAGATGGTATGGCTCTTTTTTATGCCAAGTTGCTAATAAATATTTGTTTTTAGAGAGAAATTTGATCCCACTGTAATATTCTACCTGATAGAAAAGTTACAAAAATGGAGACTGACAGCGCTTGCCCATCTCTAATACTTGAAGCTACAAAATCTACCACCCCAGGAGTCTAACAACTGTCCTAGGTTTGTTGACTACAGCTATCCTGGCCACTTACTTTCCCACTCTCTATGGTGTGGCCTGGTCTGCCGACTTGCAAGAAGGGAAGTATTGGATGCTGCCTTCTGTTCAACCCAGAGGGCTTTTGAACTACCTTCTTTTCAAGAGAAATCATTTTATGAAACAAATGCAATATGAATGAGATCGCCATGTCCAAACTATTCTGTAATGTGTAATATTTTAATAGGTTGTCATTCACATATTTTAATACATTCTTTCCTATTATCAGGCTTTTGGTATAATTACCACTTAATCAAATGTCACTGAATGTCCTAGATATGGTAATATATCAGGCTTGTGAATAATTTCAGGTTGATGAAACATGATGATAGCAATGCTTTTAAAATTGTCACTGACTTGAACCACCAGACCTCAAATGTGTCTCACTGTGGGTGACCATTTCACTTTCTCTTCTATTTACATATTTGGGGTTGCCATACCAGCGTTCAGATGGCTCATAATTCCTTCTTAAGTCCTTGGCAATTAGCTTCAACAGCCATCAGATGCTAAGGGCATGATGGTTAATTTTATGTAACTGGAGACTGTGCAGGTTACTGGGTGCGCACCTCTGTCCCTGTCATCCCATCCTGATAGCGTGCTACCCTTTCACCCAACTCCAGGTCACCCTCCAGATCCTAGCCTAATGTAATTTTCTCCTTAAAAACCCTTCTCCTTCTTACAACTCCCCATTCTCTCCAACGTGCACAAACACGTATGCACACACTCACATTTTGGTGCAGCTCTCACAGTAATATTCTCTCCTAGCAACTTGAGATTCTCCTCCCGGGACTTGTCACACTCGACTCCCAGCGCCTGGCATGCTTTAGGTGCTGAAACCAACTTTTCTTGAAGTTCGTTCAAATTGGCTTTTTATAATTATCTAATTTATCTCAACCTAAACTCAAGAGTCCAACCTGACATCAGAAGGCCTCAAATAAAGCCTTTTCTTCCTGTCAACCAGTTGTTATAGGGTGCTTTAAAGGAATGGCTTTGACACAATCTTAGGTTTCTCTGCTCACCTCTCTTGCTTCTACAGATACACAAGTGTTTGGGGGAACAAAGTATATTTGCAAATGAACAGCATAATGACTCATAAATATTTTTACCCATAGTCTAGGAAAACAATTTTCTAACATAACTTTTTAAAGGAAGAAATAGAGGGATAAATGTGCACTCCACAGCCTCATCCTCTACGTGCACAGTGGGAAAAAAATGAGAAGTACTCATGTTTGCTGGGCTCACCATGCACTGGTTGTCTAACCCATCAGAAATTTACCTCTTTGGGGGAATCTCAAGCCAACACAATTCTAGTGCAAATTAAAAGCGTTTTAGGGACAAACACTCTAAGTCACCATGGCTACAAAAAATATTGTTAACTAGGTTTTAAATTAGAGATGTAAAATTAGAGATATCTCACCAGTGTGACTTGTAACATTACTTTTATAAATGAGGCAGGGCTTCTCAATAGAGCTAGATTATCAGTATCATGAGATATGTAATATTCAAGACCATAAATATAAAGTGACTGCGTTTCCTTAAAATATTGTTTTAAACATACAATTTGTTAGAAACTCAAAATATGCCTCGTGGAATTTAGAAAAGCTCAATTTAAGAAGGAAATCTTGGTAAATGTTAAAGTTTGCTTTGATAAAAGAGATTGCATTTTCAATGCAAGGAAATCTGAAACAATTTTCCGGAAATCCATGTAGCGATTTAATAACTAAATGGAGTGGAACGGAGCATTTCACTTTACTAAATGCAATCTGATGTCAAGTATCCAGGAAACATCATGTCCTGACCTAGGTACGTGTTTTCCAACAAACCTAATTTTCAACTATCTAATAGCTACTCTCCTAAGAAAGTCTGGCTTGACTCTTTTAATTTACTTTTTGAGAGAAAGAAATTGTCCCCACAGGTCTTATTCCCTAACTTCACCTTTTGAAATTTTAGGCCATTTCTTTCTTCCCTCCTTTCATTTCAAGTCTATTATGGGCTGAATGTTTGTGTCCTCCCCAAATTCATATCCCTCAATGTGATAGTATGAGGAGGTGGGGCCTTAGGGTCAGATGAGCTCATGATGGGGAGGACCTCAGGAAGAGACCCCAGAGAGTTTGCTTCCTCTCTCTCTCTTTCCCTGCTATGTGAGGATAAAGTAAGAGGGCGACTGCCTGTAAACCAGAAAGAGGGCTCTCGCCAGAACCGACCAGCCAGCAGCCTGATCTCAGACCTTCAGACTCCAGGACCGTAAGAAATAAACGTCCGTTGTTTAAGCCCTCCAGTCTGTGGTATTTTGTTATAGCAACCTGAGGCGACTAAGACAAGGTCCTAGAAGTTGGGAAAGTGAAGACTGGGAATAAGATGTTCCCTTGAGAGGCGTCTTTGGCTCTGCAGAACTCTAGAAGAAGCTTGGTGGTGAGACGCATCCCGGTGCTCCTGCCCAGCCCGGGATCCAGGCCCAGGCTTCCTGGGGTGGGGTGGGAGTAAGGGGGCTTGAAGTCGGCTGTATTTATTAGCTACACTGACCAAAATCCTAGGCAGCCACTTCCAGGCAGTAGCCCTTGTCAAAGCTACGGGATATCTGACTGGAATGCACCTCACAATACAAACCCAAGAGACTTTCAGCCCGGAAGTAAGAGGAGCTGGTCTGGTTATTCACACTCTAATGACAAAGAATTTGAGACTTAGTCTACTTGATGTCAAAAGAAAAAGATGTCGACAAATATATCGACACATTATCTCCATGATGCCTGATATCTAGTGTCTATAAATAGCAACATAATAGTATTTCACTTTTTATCTATACCCTCGGCATTATGATGAAATAGATGAAATTGTAGAGAATAACATCCTGAGTCAAACTAATTCTCATTTTATTCTCACTTGGGGTGAAAAATATATTGTGGTAACTATGAAAGGAGCAGTTTATATTTATAAGCCCAAATGAGAAAGCATAAAATAAAAGGCACTGCATATTCTGGGGTTTAAGTATACTGTACTTCCACCCTCTCCTCTCAGCTGATCTCTCAAATCCAGAATTACAGCGTGAGGCTTTTCCACAAACGCAAGTCCTGTGTGATTTTTCAAGCCGTGGGGCTGTGTAGCCATGGTTACATGGGGATATCGGAATAAATGTGCTTCCAGCAATAATTGTTTCATATTTGTGTACAAACAGCTGAACTGCATTTTTCAATTTCAAATGTGATCAGTCTAAATTCAAACTCTGTCATGAAGAACATCATAAAATGTTCCAAACAAGAATTTATGCTAACAAAATTCTTTCAAATACATGGAAATGTTTCCATCAACTTATCCCCTTGTGCCAAAGCCTTTTTCACTTCTACATATATCCTTTCTCTACTTATATAGTGAATCCTTTTAATGGCTGACTATACGCTGTATCATGAAATACAGAAATGTCAGATGGCCCAGAACTTACGTAAAATCTGGAGTAATTGCAAAGATACATAATAAGATGGTAAAAGAAGACAAGACACTAATAGTTTCAAATATTCACTTTTTCTAAAGTGTTTCAAGTCAGGTTTGCATAATAATGGTAATGCCAATCTGGAAACTTTAGCTTTATAATATTGAACAAAAATGTCTGTATATTCGTCTTATTTTTGTTAGCCTTCAGAGGAATTTCAAACCTAAATTTTTTCCTGATACCTTTCTCAGTAATGTGATATTTTGAAGATAGTATAACAATCGTTGGTGAAGACTGAGAAATGATTTGCTCATAAATAATAAAAATGGTGTAACATATAAAGGCAAAGTTCTTGTGGGATGATTAATGTATACCATGTGCATATGGTCACATTTTTCCCCAGATGACGTGGATCACAGAGGAAAGCCAATCTCAACCCCTCATTCCACATTTGGTGAAACTGAGGCCCAGAAAAATCCAATCACTTGTAGAAGTTTATATAGTGAACTAGTTGCAAAGTGACTACTATAATACTGTACTCCTGCTCCTGCTGGTTATTCCAGGCTCTTCCTCTAAACTGTGTCATAATATTACAGTAACTTTCAGATAATTTTTCATTAGAACATGAAGCAATTTTTACATAATAGATACGGTGTTCTTTCATCTAATAATTAGAGGAAATTAGAATACATATATTAAAGATTCAGAAAGGGTCAGACATTTAGAAAAGAAAATCAAAATGTTTACAAATGTTTTCATATGACATTTCAATTTCATATGTCCTCGAATATTAACTCTTAGGACGAAGAACACGTTGCAAAGGACACCAGAATAGCCTATGAAAATGCAAGGGCAAAACTCATTAAGCATCCTATTTCTATTGTCTATTTCAAAAGAGAATTACTGTAAAATATTTCCTTTCCAAAGAAAATTGCCAGTAAATTTAAATTGAATTTCAATGAAAGAGCAATTCCTAGATATAGATATTAATGCTTAGTTCCTGGAATTGGGCCTCTGCAAATAATCACCTTCTGTACATAAAACAAAGTGCTTTTGAATACATAGATTTTGTTAAGGTAGCAATAAACAGCCTATTTTCAAACATTCATTTATTGGTTCCATAACAGCTCTGGAATGACCTTTCCCATCCCGTACAAATTACCCAGTTTGCAGAAGGGACAAAAACACTTATATTTAACCACAGTGCCACCTGGCATACAGATAGAGGATTTAAATATGGAAGGGAAGGAGATCAAAACTGTTCAAACAGTGAAAAAAAAATTCTTCAGAAGAGCAGCAGGAGTCGAGAAACACAGAGGTATCCTTTCCACCCACAGGGACAGATGGCTTTCCTCGGAACTCACAGAGGAGCAAAGCCCCTGTCATCACCAGAGCTGCGGGGCAGATGACCAGAACATGGTACTGATTCTTCCACTCATGGTCACACGCTGCAGACCAGCCAGGATGGAACACATTTCCACGGAAACCCACTACCAAAACTGGATTCCTATCAGCATTCAAAATTGATTTTATTTATTTTTTTTTATTTTCTGCTGGGAAAGATTAGCCCTGAGCTAACATCTGTTGCCAATCTTCCTCTTTTATTTTTTCCTCCCCGAAGCCCCAGCACACAGTTGTTATATTCTAGTTATAGGCCCTTCTAGTTCTTCTATGTGAACCACTGCCACGGGTGGCTAGTGACAGACGAATGGTGTGGTTCTGCCCCTGGGAACCGAACCTGGGCCCCTGAAGTGGAGTGTGCCAAACTTTGACCTCTAGGCCATCAGGGCTGGCTCCAGAAATGATTTTAAAACAATGAAAGATTAATGTGATTCTACATAAGATAAAAATTTCAAATAAATAGTGAAAAACTTACAGTGTTTTTTTTTTGTGACTCTCTCAGTGGTTTTGTTCAATATAGATGCCGTGACCGCTAAATTAGCCAATACTGAACCATTGATCTTAGGGCACACACAGGGCTGGCTTCCTACAAGCTTCTGGTCACATTTTCATCAACCAATCAATATATAACCTTGTTTTCTGTGTGTTCCTGTTTAAAGACACCTTATTTAATACATAATGTGGATTCGTTAACGTTGAACTCATGACCCACAGCACTGTAACTAGTGCCTGAATGAAGCTCATCTAACAGCTGTATTTTCTCCATAAGGCACACCACAGCCTTCTTGTGCTGTGGAACAGTAGACAGCACTTCAGCACTGCGCTTGGGGCCTGTTGGTGAAATCACTAACAGAAAGCACAAAAAAATGCAAACAAAAATGGCAGTAAATAGACCAGGAAAAGAGTGCTTGTTTACAGTCTTCGAGCTGAAACGAGAAGGCAGAGTCCCTCTGTGTGACTTCTGCTGGGGACGTGCCTGTTGGGTGACAACTTTTCACTGCTCTGTGCAGGCCCTAGGATGACCATGACTGTACCCTGAGTATTGATTTAGGGGGTTACAAATTAATTTTAGCAAGTAGGTGAATGCGCAAATGCAGAATTAACGAACAATTAAGACAGGCGGAACCTGGGAAAGTACACCCAATACTCAAACACTTGAGATAGTCTAAAAGGTTCGCTCTGTAAAATGCTTACTAATGTACAGTGTGCTAAAATGCAGAGCAAGTGGAGGTCAAACTGGAAGTGACAGACTGCCCCTCCCTTCTTGTCCCCAGAGGACAGTGAACGCTTCCAACCTGTCGAAGGCATTGCTTCTGTTGGGTGAATTGGGTTGTGTTTCCCCAGCTATTCAAGAACTTACTGTGATTTGCAAGTTTCAGAACTCCTCACTGATGAATAATTCAGAGAAAAGGATGTATCTTTATTTTTGTATATTTATTCTCTTTTGAGTTTCCCTTAAATAAAGGGACTGTATTCTGTTCCTTCGTGTCACTGTTTCATTCATGAAGTTATGTTTAGAAGTTAAGAAATGCTGTCAGCAAACTTTAAAAATCCACATTGTAAACAAAACTGAACATTAACTAAATATTCTTGTTATATTTTAATTAATGTGATGGCAGATCAAATTCAACGAAACCAATTTTGAACAAACTTTTATTTAACATAGCACTATCGTCTAGGATTTGCATAGAGAGATATCCTTATTACCTGGGGGAGATCTTCCAAAAATAGAAATTCCAGAATATGTGTATTTTAAAAAATCCTTCATCGGTGAATCTGATCACCTGATTTGACCTTTCGGTTGAGAACACGTGACCTATAGGACCAAGACTCAACTCCTCAGATCCATCCTCGCCTTTGAATTCAGAGCCTTTTCCAATGTTTCCTTCATAAGCACTCTGCCAAATGGGCTCTGATTGTCTAGAAAGTTCCTTTACACCTCCCTTGATTTACACATTCTTCCAGAAGGCTCTGTCATCCCCTGAATGAAAGACTTCAGGAGGTCACCAGAGTCAAGATTATGTTTTTAACATTGAAAATTGCAGGCAGGGAAAACATTGTATTTAAAATTTGCAGTTCTTACCAGAAATGGAGCTTTTATTTACCTTGAGGGCTACGTGTATCTTTTAAAAATATTCTTGAATGGCTCTCTACACAAATTGAAAGCAATTACCCTTGTTCTATTTGGGGGGAAAAATAATGAAGCTACCTAAACGCAGGACTGAGGAACAAAAGGCTAGGTTTGTTTACTAAGTTGTTGAGCCTATCAGTTTTGTGGGGTTTTGTTTGGCTGAACGAAAAGCAATGTTCCCAGGATCAGGCAGAATTAGTGATGGAAGCTTCTATTCCTGCTGATTATCAGTGGTTGTGGTGTTTTTATGGCTTTGGTTTTGAGATTTTGAGAGTGGCTGTCAAAGATGAGGAAAAGACGGGAAATCTAAGGGGCTCGCTTTCCTGAGTCCTTGTAAATCTCCTCCGTGGCAGAGTCAGGAGGAGGCACGGATTTGGAGAGAATGCTGCTCTCCCCACGTCTGCCCCAAACAGCATGAATGTGCTCACACACAGAAAGCAGGAGAGGCTGTCTGCTGTTAAAGAGAAAGAATAAGATGGAACTGAGTAATTTCCATGATCTCATCTTAAATCTCCGGGAAATTAAAATTACTGGCCTAGGCTATACAAAGATATCCAGTTCCTCAGGACTTTGTATTAAATGATGCCTGATGACTTCTTTGGGCACTGTCACTGAAGCAGCGGCTCCTGAACCTCCCTTGTTATGTGTACGACAAACAAAACTGATAGGTGTTTGGAAGTTATAACCAATCTTCACCAGTCTTCAGGAAGTTCTAGAGGAAGCATGTTTAAGACCTCCTATTAAATCTCACAGAGAAATGACACTTTCCTTTCTTTCATCTATGATTGAACATCTCCTTTTAATTTTCCACCACTTTAAAAGTAATTTTAAAATCCCAACCATGAGGCGTGTTTGTGACTTCTTCATGGCTCTCTCAAAATCTAGAGCCATTTAGAAATATACTTGATTGCATTTCTTTTAACCTCAAACAAATCATACTCCTTTTTTACCCTTCCAACCAACTATAATATACCTGTTTTCCCTTTATTAATAGAGATATAACTTTCAAATTTTAACTAGCTCCTTTTTTCAGCTTTGTAGATTGCACGTTTCCAAATTTCAATTAATTCTTTTTTTCGGTTTCAGAAAATGAGTCTTTCATTTGAGCCACTAAGCTAGTGTGGGAGAGAACTATAGAATGGTGATGAAAAGGTTGGGGAGTGGTGATACGGTCTTCGTCTTTCTTGCAAAATTAGTATCTTATTAATATTTAAACTCTACTAACAAATTTATGAGTGGGAAAATTGTATTCCAGAATCTTCTCAGTGCAAATATTAAGATAATTGAATTCTTACGTCTGCTAATTTGTTGGTTGCTACTCGTGTAAGCCACAGAGGCTGTAAAGTCATTTGCTGAAGTTGCCTAGAGGAAAGCACAGTCTCTGCGTTCTAACAAATCGTCAGGAAGACAAGGTGGGAGGACTCACACACTATCAGCCTACTGGGTCTCAATTTTCTCTTCTGTATTAATGTCCTTGAACATTAATTTCATGTAGCATGAAACTGTGAGTAAAGCCCATTATCAGGAGTACTAGGTTTTTTCCTTATTATGAAATTACCCTGAAAATAATCTATTGTTGAACAAGTTCATATTTTTTTTCCAATAGTCTAATTCAAGCAGGACCCTTCTGAATGGAAAGAATAGATTTAGGTTTATAATTGAGTTTGATTTGAAGTGTCTCCAGGTCGTTTTGTTTCCCTTCACTCTATTCTACGGTGACAACAGGATAAAGATGGAAAAGAACACCTTTTGGAGTGGTTGTTGCTAATCAATATTAATGTGTTCGTGCATAATGATCAATTAAAGGAAAAGAAACCACTGTTGTTCTTTTTTTCCCACAAATATCAAGTCATTCTGAAAATGAAAGATTTCCTTTTGTTAACTATGAAAACATGTTAGAAGAAAAGAGCCTGTTCTGGGCACGACACCTCTCAGGGTGTGGGCTATTCCCTGGACAATTTAAGTATCTGAGTAGGCAGATGTTTGTCCTGTTAGATCTGAAAGCCTAGGACTGGTCCTTCAAAACGCCGAGTATTGATGTACCCATCTCAGACCACAGGGCAAAATGGAAATTCATAATTCTATTATTTCTTTAAATGTAATAATAAGATGATTACTTTGCAACAGAACAAAATTTACTGTGAAAATATTTAAAGACTAAAACCTACTGCTATATCTGTACTGCTTTCAAGTATAACCTCTTTCTTTTTAGTTTATTGTGCATCTTTGAATTTTTAAGGGAGTTGAGATGTATTTTGGGACTCCTCACTTAATTGCTGAAGTTTGTTGATGTGTAATGTAGTTCCTGAGTGCAATTAATACTGATCAAGAAGAAGAGAGGGATACCTTGCCTTTGTATCATGCCTGATACTCCATCCCTTAATGTTCATGTCCTTTCTCTCCCTTGATCCTGAGAAAGCTCTTTGAGGCCATTGTTACAGCTATTTCCTCTGTGAAAAAGTCAACGTTCAAGAGCTGAAAGGTTTGCACATAGAAAAGAGTTAAGGAAAGTATCCAGGGATTAGGGATCGTTGATGCATCCTAGTGCGGTACAGTCAAGGACATGGGATCAGGGGGACTGAATAGCCATCCTGACTTTACCACTTACTGGTGTGATTTTGAATGAGTTGCTTAATTTCTCTAAGTCTCAGTGGTCTTATCTGTGCAATGACATAATAAGAATGCCTTAGCAGATTGCTGAGGAAATTAAAAATAAATATACATACCTACCACCCTGTTACACACATAACAACAACTTAAGAAATTTGTTGCAGATGTGGTTATGCTGGGACAATCCAACATTTAGCACTGATTGAAAACCTAATTGTGCATAGTGTCATATTTCATCCATTATAAGATGCATGTATTTTCACATCTCTAAGATGGAGATGTTTGTTAGCTATAAAAACTTCTTAAATTCTATGAAATACAGTGTAATCGTTGTCTATTTAATATAATAATGAACAATCTTTGCTACAGTTGAGTTTTTACTATGTGCTGACCACTGGATTTTTTTAGCTTAATTCTTTTAACAACGCCTCTGGGGTAGGATCACTTTATATAAGAGGTGAAGTCCATTTTACGTGGTTGGTACTTATGGAGGGAGCTGGAATAGGAGATTGAATACAAATTGGGAACTTGGGGTAGAACTGGGTTGCCAATTACCAACTGTGTGACCTTAGGAAAGCATTTAACCTTCGCCTTTCTCAGCAGTGAAATAACGTAAATATGTTTACAATAAAGTCAGCATACTTAGTGGTGAAGAGGTGACGTCTGGAGCTAGGCTGCCTGCCTCTGATTACTGGCTTTGTTACTTACAACATGGTCATACCTTGGCCATTGATCTAACCTGAGTCTTGATTTTCCCGTCTGCAAAATGGAGCTAATCATTGAACAACACTTCATGGATAAGCTGTGAGAATTAGGTTAGTTAAATATTGCAAAGCTCCTAGAAAAGTGCCTGTCACCTACAGAGCACTAGGTAAGATTAGCTACTATTATTATTATTCTTTAATACAGTTCTGAGGTTCAAAGGAGAGTTGGTTTAGAAATATCTGCTGGTGCATAGTGTTGGGCCTATTTACTCCATGCCTTTCCCAAAGATGCGTGTATAAAACAGACTAAGGAATAAAGCCGTGTCTTAAATTCACAAGGTATCTGGTAACCATAATGAAATAAGTTATAATTTATTTCACGTTGATTTGTTTATCTTGTTATTTTTGCTTGTTTTTTCGTTGGCTGAGAGGTTTACGTATTGGGTTTATATAAAATACGGTGAATTCCCACTAGGTGCTCAGGGGGAAGGCAAAGATGATAAGCTGTCAAATAATCACATTTACCTCATTGCCAGCGCTTCTCAAAGCTTAATAAGCAGGCAAGTCACCTGGAGGGTTTGTCAAAATACACATCCCTGCCCCCACCCCATTCTGATTTGGTGGGTCTGAGGTGGGGTCTTGGGAATCTGCGTTTTCAGCAAGTCTCGGGTGATAAAGATGTTGCTGGTTCATGGACCACTCTCTGAGAAGCACTGGCCCAGGACTTCACAGAAATGCTGCATAAAAATCACACGCCCCCAAAACAAAGAAATATGTGATTTCCATAGTAAAAACATAGAGTCACATATATACATTTTGAGGAACTGGAGGGTTTAACAGCATCAGACAAGCCATATCACTTATTTTCTTAAAATGAGATATTTTATACTATACTTCCCGGTAACAGCAGAACACTTCTCAGCCAAGGTAAACACCAATTTTAAAAAATAAGCCATTTGCTTTCTCCTTCATCTCGGACTAAATGTGCACTCCAGTCCGAACGTAGTGTGCTTTTCTCCTGTGCACGTAATGGAATCAATAGAAACGCTCTTCTCCAGATCTGGTTCATCAAGAGTGCCTGTGTGTGTGCACATTTCCTAATTGTGTTCCCCTGTAATTTTTCTCTTAAGAAAAACACTTTCCTTTTCAATTCTTTCATTATAATTTCCTATTCGTGGGTAATTCTACCTGCCTTTTGAGGCTGGACAACATGAAAACACAGTTTTCCATTTGCCGTGTAAACATTGTTGAAAGTCACTCCTGACCTATCCATTTCAAAGCCTTCAGGACTTCCTCAGAGATCTGTGTCTTCAGATATCGCCATTACCAGGCCCGATCTGTTTCTTTCTCCCTCTTCCACTTGTGTCTTGTCATGTGCATTCTTTTAAATGATTCCCGTTTACTCTTTTCTTTCCTTTTTATTTTATGAAGCTAGAAACTAAAGCGTGAAAGAGAGAGAGCATTTGTGAAAAGAGAGGAATTGTGCATTTCACTGACAGCTGAATACAAATGGACCTGATTGTGTTTCAAGGGTGCCAACGGCCACGCAGACGTGACAACTCAGGTGTCTCCTTTCCACTTCCACTGTGGTCACTGGAAGTGCACATTTTGTCCATTTTCAGTTTCAGTGTTTTAATATTTTCTTTATATTTCTGATTTATTTCCTCATAAATTCAATTTCAACAGGACGTCATTTTAAACACACAGTTCTGCCTCTTCACGGACTGCAAAAGAGCTCCTGAACCGTCGCGTCTATGAGGATTGGACAAACCACTCAGTCACAGTCCTGCAGACCAGGGAAGAGACTTTGGTGACAGGTTTTGGCTCTACAGAACTCTAGTTGATTTACGGAATGAAAGTCAGTTGGAAAGATTCAGGAAAAGTTCTGTTACTGCCCAACTTTTCTTTCTCCTAATACCTCCTTTCCTGGAGCACCTGCATATATACATATGTATGTATATATATGTAGAGAGAAACAAACCAATCACTTAAATGTGTATGATATATACTAGCTCTATAATCCTCACCACAATTCATGGGTACTGCTTTTTCTCTTATTTTTCAAATATATATAATCATACGTATAGCACAGAGACAAAGACACACAGAGGGAAGACATCGATATGATGATGGAGGCAGAGATGGGAGTGATGCAACTACAAACCAGGAAGCGCCAAGGATTCTGGGTATCCACCAGACGTTAGCACAGAAGCTTGAAACAGGTGCTCCCTCTGAGAAGGCACCAACCCTAGTTTTAGAATTTTGGCCTCCTGCACTGTGAGAGAATAAATTTCTGTGGTGTCAAGCCCCAGTTGTGGTCTTTTGTCGTGGCAGCCCTAGAAAACAGATACAGGTGCTGTTAGTATCTCCCGAGAGAACCAGAGAGAGGAACCTGAGGCTTTGAGAGGTAGATGGCCTGCCCAAGCTCCCACAACCGATGAGCAGTAGAGCCAGAATTCAGGGCTTCTGAGGCTGTGCTTTGACCACTCTCCTTTACTGCCTACATGAATATTTTTCACTTGAGATTGGGAATTTAGTCATTTTTCAAGTAAAGTTTTTTTTTTGTTGTTAAGATCTGGCTGAAGGCCATCTTTGGACACCATTACAGATAGATACTTGGAAGACCCTATCTTCACACTTCAAAATTTTTTGCTGAGAATCCAGAAAAACAGTCCCCCTCAGTGCAGGCTGGGTTGACAAGGCTTGATTGTGCACAGGGGTTAATTGCTCACCTTGAAGGAAGGCCTTCCCCTAGCTGCTGCTCTGGATGTTTCAATTTCACAGTCTATATCATAGCCCAGTCTCTGTGCAGTCTTTCATTGGGATGTGACATTCTGTACTTTTCAAATTCTCTGTCTGTTGTTTAATCAAGAAGGAATAAAATTTTCCTCGTGTGACTGTGGGCAATAGATCCATCTCTACTGGTTAGTTACAAAGTATTTGAGGGTTATATTGATTGTGGCAACAAACATAATACATCCTCTTTTTATAAGGACATCAGCCATATTGGTCTTAGGGCCCACATGCCTCCAGTATGACTTCATCTTAACTTGATTACATCTGCAAAGACCTTATTTCCAAATAAGGTCACATGCACAGGAAGTGAGGGTTAGGACCTTAACATATTTTTTTGGGAGACACAATTCAACCTATAATGAGTGGTTATGAAGATTAAACGAGGATCGGCATTAGCAAAAGGCTTAGCCGGAGCTGTCACCATGTAAGCACAATATGTGTTTGTTAAACAAAATAAAATATAAATGGTATGCAGTACATATGGACTTAGGCTTTACAAGTGAAATGGAAGTTGACAGTGCTGTTCCTATTTTTGCAGTGATATATAACTGCTTGGGAAAAAATAAACCATACAGAAAGGAAGTTGGCAAAAATCTGGTATATTAAGGCATAGTAAAACTGCCTAATGTTGATGGTTTTTCTCTGAAAGTGTTAATCTTGAGGAACAACCCCTGGTTTTTGCACTGTCACAGATTTAGGACTATGACAAAATTTGAGAAACAATGCAGTCAATTCTGTATTATAGATTATGTAATTTGGGTCAATTGCCTATTTTTCTCCCTTCCAGGAATTTGGGGAGGCAATCACAATTTTACGAATGGGATCTTTCAAACTATACTTATGTTCAAGAGTTCAGGATTAGGTAATTGGATTCTTAAACCCTTTTCAACTAGAGACCCACAATTTATTTATTTTTTTTTGGGTGAGGAAGATTGTCCCTGAGCTAACATCTGTGACAGTCTTCACCAATTTTGTATATGGGCTACCTCCACAGCATCGCTTGATGAGCCGTGTGTAGGTCTGTGCCCACGATCTGAACCTGTGAATCCTGGGCCACCGAAGTGGAGTGTGCAGGCTTAACTGCTACGCCACCAGGAAGGTCCTCCACAGTTTATTTTTTAATCAGAAAAAAAAGGTGAATTCACTCCAGCATGGATTCCATTCATCTTCCACTAACACAGTCATAAAGCATAGTTTTCCATATTTTTTTCTGGAGGAAGGGCCCACAAAAGCCATATTGTGATCTTGGGATGGGCACATTCCTTTATTTTTGCCGGACTCTTCTCCAAGGAGCCTCTACTGACAGCTAGGCTGTGGCCCCGGCTCTCAAACTTCAGGGCTGCTAATGGCCTTGACTTCTGTGTTCAGCCTGCTCCATGTGCCGCTGGAGTCACCCCATCACTCTTTGCTAAACATCAGGTGCTGTGTGCTCACCTAGAGGACCACCAACCATCTGATGCTCTTTCCTTTGTATACCCTGCTCTACCTGTTAAATCAGATATCCTTTGGCACCTGAAATTTCAAGCGGACTCATCTAAACACTATGCCTACACAACAGAGCAAACACATCCAGCTACATTTTGAATTATGAAACAAAGTGCACAAAATAGCCTTTGTAATTATTAGAAGCCTGTGACCAGTTCTATTTATCCAAATATAACGCAATCTACTTTAAAGTTCTATCATCTTCTCTTTCATGCAGACTGTCTAGCCAAGTCGAATAACGATGAGCACAAAATGCCCAACCTTGAATTGATGGGCCTGCCCTTATTTCTGGACTCTTGTTTAATAATACAGAGAGCAAATAGAAAAGTCTGTGTTTGAGTCAAATGAAAAGGAAAAGACTTTCTAATTATTAACCACACCTCTATAAGTGGCTGCAAATATTGTACTTACGCTAATAACAACGTACAAACTTAAACTTCAACGTTGTCTGCTGAGCGTGTTACCATGATAAGAGTTAATTGTTGGTTGTCCACGAAATGTTCTAAGGTTTTAAGATGCACAGTTGTTATGACGCAAATGCTGCAGCAAGCAGACTCCCCAAACCAGCAGTTACTCTCCACCTGGCTGCATTTGGTCTTGTTTTTATACCTCAGAGCAGGAGGAAAAACATCACCACCTCTTCTGATTCTAAGAAGTGTTGCCCATTTCAGAATATTCTGCTTATTCTATCGGTTGCACTTAATTATCTAGAAACATTTCTCAATTGTTTTAGACTGTCTAGAGCTAGCTTTCAATGTTGCTTCTTCTATTTCACTTCTGTAGAAAGTATAAAAAAGCTTCTCAATGTTTGGTTCATTGATTTGCCAGGAGCATTTTCAGAAGAAAATTAAGAGTAATATTACTTGTGCATTTTATGGATCAAATAATTTAATTGAATTCATATAAATTATGAATTATCAGACTTTTTAAAGAAGCATTTCCTTGGCATTAAAAGGGTAAATTTACTCAGAAGCAACTTTAACACTTCAACAGACATCAATAAACGTGTCAAATCATTTGGGGAAATTTAAAGTGCATATAATAAACATCCTTTTCTTAATCATCAATGGAGAGTGTTTACTTGTTTCATTTGGTGACAAGTCATATATTTTCAGAGGAAGGCATTTAATATTTTAATGATGGGTTTTTGGAATATGTGTGGGATGATGTTTCTAGATCATTTAAAAAATGAGGATAAAAATCAGTGAAATCTGCTACAATATACCCTGCATATCTTGTTCATTTCTATTTTCTTATTTTTAAACTTCTCCGGTTCAGATGCTAACTCTTCCTGTGTAAGCAATAGGGAGCAAAGATGCTTGGGCCGAGACCGCATCTTTTCTTTAAGAATGTGTTTGCTGCTCTTCGCCAGATGAAACAGCAGGTTGTGCAGTACAAATGGCCACTGGAATACCGCATGCTGGGTGTGGCGGACCCTGGCCACATACAGCATACCCACAGTATGCATACGTTTATCACATACGGGTCACATGCACACACACACTTAGCATTCGGGGACGTCTGTGAATCATAATTGTGAAGTAGGAATTCCTAGGGACATCCCCATTAACCTGATTCTATCTTATATTTTCTAGTCTGTGAATTTTCAGATATTTCAAAAGAGAAAAATTGCTTCGTTCTCCACCCCCCTTCCCCTCAAGTTTCGTCTGCTGAGCTAATCAGAAACATATCAAATGGATTCCGATTGCTCAAGCCTTGGCTTCTGGCCCTGTGGCCTGTCTCTGCAGCTCTTAAATAGAAGACACTAATGCCCCTTGTAGAATGAAACAGCCCTCAGTGCCCTGGCATGTCCCACAGGAGGGTAAACATTCTGTGCAAGACAGGCCTGAGGGAAGAGATAAGAAAACTGAGCTAGCTAATTTGGTTCCTTCTTCTTCCCAAACACCCGGAAGCAGGCCCTCTGACCTACCCAAGATTCAGGTTTAGTGTGCGTTGCCTTGTACATTCTCCATTTTGTGATAAAACAGTGTTGTGAAATCAAGACAAATCCATTTCCTAAAACTCAAGTGCATTTTCATAAACCTAAGTGTGCAATATTCTAACTATGAGTTCCTGTGGAAAAAAACCTTTGCATATGAAAACTACTGAACCTCATAGGAAAACCCATGACATGCATATTTTAAGTGGCTCACAAGAAAGCAATACGATTTTTTAGAGTTAAAAAAATAGCCCCTCACTTGATAACTAAGCTGTGTGTCAGTCATCTTTCCATTCACAAAAGAGAGACTTGCAACAGTCAGTGAAGCTGAGGGGAGGTTAAATACTAGTTTAATTTTCCACAGCTAGAAAACAGTGAAAGAACCTAAACTCAAATATTGACGGCCCATGCTATTCTATTACACAATAGGGAAAAGTGAATATGTATTTATTTGATTATTCATTAATGCATATTTTAGATCATATGTTTTAGATACATTTTCCTTGAGGTAGAGTAATTCTAATATGTACGTGTTTATATTTTTTCTTCTTTCTTAATATTTCTTTTTCTTTTATGAGGAAGATTGCCCCTGAGCTAACATCTGTTTGCCAATCTTCTTATTTTTCATCTCCCCAAAGCCCCAGTACATAGTTGTATATCCTAGTTGTAAATCCTTCTACTTCTATGTGGGATGCCACCACAGCATGGCTTGATGAGCAGCGTGTCGGTTCACGCCCAGGATCTGAAACAGCGAACACTGGGCCGCCTAAGTAGAGCACGTAATCTTAACAGCTATGCCACCAGGCCCTCCCCTAAATATTTCCTTTGTAGGAGCATTATTTCAAGCGTCAATCTTTAGGCTATTGCAGTGGTTCTCAAAATACATCTGAATCACCCAGAAAGCTTGATAAGGCACAGATTACTGGCCTCGACCCCCAGACTTGCTGATTCCTAGCCTGGGGTGGAGGCCTCAAAAATTGTATCTCTAACAATATCCCAAGTGACAGCAAGTCACTGATGCTGTGGTCCCGGGAGCACTCTGTGAGACCACTGGGCTATGCCAACCACTGAGGAGCTACTGTCACCAGCTCGACCCTCTGCTCATCTGTACTGTGTTAAGTGATCCTGACATTCTTGGCATTCTCAAACTCCAAGATATCTGTAACACCAAGCTCTCCACTGTGGCTGAAGCAGCCACCGGTAGCCAGTAAACCTTCCTTCATGCTGACTCTAAGAGCCTATGGCGAGATTGTTAAGGAGGTAGCAGTGACGGCAATTATTTTCTGAGACACGACTGGTCACCATATTGCCACCTCAGAGGCTGGCCAATCTCTCTAATTCAAAAGCTATCTGCTGGCTTATCTATGGAAAAGCATCACCCACGCAGTTTTGTTCTGTTTTGCCTTTTAAGTACATGTGCTCTGTTCAGAATAACGTTTAAATGGTCAGAAGAAGATAAAGATCTGTTTGCTATAACACTTTAAAACTTCAGAGCACAGAGTAGAGATTTATCAAGGTTTGGACATTGCAGAAATTAACAACACAACAAGCTATCTGCTAACTGAAAATTCTTCATGAGTTGGAACAGGGCGTTGCAATAGAGCAGGGAGACTGCAGACGTCCCCCTAGTTGAGGCCGTGATGGTCCATTCTCCCTCTAAGCCAAATAGAACAGGGGAAATACTTCAAGGAACTGAAAGACTCCTAGGAAAGAGGCTCGACTTTCCTCAACGTGAAACTGTCGGCAAGGACTGGGAAGCCTGAGTATCGAGCAATAAATGCAGAAAAAGAAGAATATAAAGTTGGGAAACTTTACTGAGAAGAATGTTCCATGCTAAGCAACTGGAAGATTGACACATCACAGCAAACACCTAGACTCTCGAGGGCTGTGGTGACAGGAAATGTTTGAGGAAGAATTCAACATTCCTATCCACCAAGGCTCAGAGAGAGAACAGGGATCATGCAAATGTGATTTATCGGAGTGTAGTAAGTGGTAATGGTATCACATGACATTCAGCTACTGGTTCTCTCAATTCTTCTCTAACTTGTGTATTATTTGTTTTTGAAAAAAAGTTATTTAGTGTGTAGTCAGCAGAATAATGCTTCCACAAATATGTTCACACCCTCTTCACTGGAACCCACGAATGTGTAACATCATATGGGAAAAACGACTTTGCAGATGTAAGATGACACTTAAAACAGGGAGATTATTTTAGATTATCCGACTGGTCCCAATGTAATCACATGTGTCCTTACAATCAGAGAACTTTCTTCCTCTGGAGGCAGAAAATGTAGCATAAGAGAAAGTCAGAGGGACTCAAGGAGTGAGCAGAATTAGAGGTATTGTTTCTGGCTCTGAGATATAGGGCCCACGTGTAAGGATTGCACAGAATCTTCTAGGAGCTAAGACAACCAGCAAGGAAACAGGGACCTCAGTCGCACAACCCCGAGGAGCTGGCTGCTCTCAGAGCCTGAGTTTGCCTGGCTGGCAGTCTTCCTGGAGCCTCCTGGTAAGAACCAGCCCAAACCTGCATTTCAGCCTGTGACATCACTGGCAGAGAGCACAGCTGAGCCAGCAATGACTTCTGACCCAGTCAGGGCTTTGGCAGAATTGAGAGTAAGGGCCAGAGAGGGTAGACTTGCTCTGCATATTATGAGGGAAGTGTTATTGGGCCCCCTGGCCATGAGGGAGGAAGGAGAGAAGAGTAGAAAAGTGATGATGGAGAGCGAGAGAGAAAACTAAGAAATATGGGACCTGGGTGGTGGTGGCCAACAGGGGTTTACTTCTGGAGGGAAGTGGCTCAGAAGGACTACAGACACTGAGATTTGACCTTCTTTTCCTATGGCCCCTTCATAAGGCCCTTGGCTCTTCAGTAAAGTCTCCTGTATTTATGAGGGTTCGTGAGAGTGGGTTTCTGCCTGCATGAAAGCCATTGAAGAGTCTCAGCTTCACATCTGTAATGACTTCAGGCACAACAGCAACTCTGATGGAGAAAGAAGATTCCAGAATACAGAAGATAAGAGGACACACTCACCCACCCCACCCAAGAGCTCCACCCCCAGGGTTTCACAGAGGGTTGGAGAGGACACAGGATTTCAGCAGGCCGTGGAACTGAGAAACTTAAGCCAATCTGTGTGACAGGGAGGCCCCAGCAGGCATCTGGGTGATGCCAACATTTGTTCTTAGTTTTCTGTGTCTGTGGATGGCTAAGGTGCCATTGTCCATCTGGGGACAGTAGTTTACAGTCAGGTAACAGGTATCACAGAAAATAGCCCCTGCATAACTAGGTTTGTAAACTCAAACTTATTGGTATGCCATCTTAGGGGACAAAGAATAATTATGCACAGAAAGAGAGTTTTTGAAGCAGAAGGGAAAAAAACGGAACAAGAAGAGGGGAATAAATTAAGTTGCAAAGTATTCCAAGCAAGGCTATGTATGGGATCAGTCTCTAACCTCAGCCTGAGAAATATTGGTCTTGGCAATCACTAATTTTGGCAACGTGATGACAGATTCTGGAATATGTTTATTCTGGATTTCTCCCAAGAAATTGCCTGAGCAGAAAATGCTGACTGGAAATTAATAAAAATAAAAGATTAAAGATTTTAATATTGTAGGACATCCGTTTTTCAAGCAAGACATGTTAGTGCTTTCAATCATTGTTAAGGTTCCTGCCCCTAAAAAATTCAGTGAAAATCTAGGTTTGGTGGCTACGTGCCCTTTATCTAATTAAAAGCCCTCTTCACTGTGACAAATATCCCTTTCTGAAACCTGTGACATGGGGTCCTTGGTGCCCGCTCCTTTAACAAACACAAGTGGATGCCACGCTCCTGACACAGGTGCAGGAGCAGAGTTCAAAACCTCAGAAACTTCATGGATTTTCTGTGAAGCTCCATAGATGTGACCGCTGCTCTCAAAGTAACTGTATTTTAGTACTGGTTTATGCTTGCAATTTAGTTCTCAAAGATATGCTACGTTCAATATTTTAGGCAGGGGTAGATTTAATGAAAATATAAACTCTACGACACCACAGGGATGCTCCGTTAATTAAGTTTGCAAAATGTCAAGAGTTACAACAAAATAGGAATTTAGGTCTCTAGTGAGCTCAGTGCCAAAGTGGTTTCCTAAGACTTTGATTCTTTTAGCTTAATATGTGTCTACCAAGGAATTGCTTGGAAAAGCAAGATTACAATTCGAGTAGTTGTTGTCATTTCAGAATTAACGCAATCCATTTACCTTATTTTTCTAGTAAGTATGCATTGTTCTGCAGCCTGCTGATTCGCTACTCACCCCCTGTCCTTCCTCGTGGCTTAGCCCTCGTGATCAGGAGAGTCTATATCAACACACAGATAGTGCAATTTTCCCCACCAGGACAAAGCTTTAGAAATTAAACAACTGCTCATAATAACTAGTATCTGTGTTTTTAAAAGTTCATGATTAAACAAAACACAAAAGTAAATAAAACTCTGTTAAAATAAAATCCTCTGGTTAGAGAGAGTTTAACTCGTGTTAAAGTTCTTTTGTTAATGCTGGACAGGGACATGTTCTGAGGTCAAATCGATCAGGGCCAACAAATTTAAATTGAATTGTCAAACTCACTGCAAGAAATTTTCGTTGGCCTTTGATCAACAATTTGAAAAACAAATGTCAACCATGCAAAATTCACCAATTCTGCTTTACTGGGGCTTTTTCTATGTTACAATCCCACTGTTCAGACAAATACTGGGTGAATACTATAGTGCCCTATTCATATAGTGCCTTGCACACAATGAGAGATAGGAAGTGAATCAAACCCAGAGTGGCCTGAAATGTAACAAAGAAAGTAAGAGAAGCACAACGTAGATGGAAGAGAGATGTTGTGAACAGTGTTATGGCAGTCTTTGGAGAGAGAGAGATTGCTTCTGGTTGAGGAACCAGGGAAAACATCACGGAGGAAATATGGCTGAAGTATTTGGACAGATGAATGGAGACAGAGGGCATTTCAAGGAGGATCCCTTTTATTTCCTCCACAGTATTTCATTCACTCCTCCAAAAAACAACATTACTATCAAAGTCCTGAGACATAATCTGGAGATAATGATGACAGTTTCATATTTTCCTTGCAGAGCAATGCAATAACATATGAGCGCAAATTAGAGAACTTAGTTTAATGGCTCATTTCTTGAGGCATTTTCAAACAAACAGGTCAGCACAGCTCACTGACCATCTAGGGGTCACTGTGAAGCTCTCTGGGACCCGTCATTTGCATGGACAGTGCCATTGAGTTTGGTTAGATAAAGATTTCAGCAGGCCGTTTGGACTGTGCAGAAAAAAATTCATGTGCAATAAGTAAATAAAGAAAAAATAAACAGATGAATTATATATCATGAATATACGTACACATCTACATGTATGTATGTGTATCCGTATAAATATGTTTCTATATATACACACCTACTTATTTTATGTACTTAATATTATATTATTTAATCAAATTTATCATGATTTCATAAATATTATGATTAAATTAACAATTATACATGTGATTGTGCTGTTATGAATGTGCTCTCTGGAGCAGACAACTTGGATTTGACTCCTGGCTTCATTGTTTGCTTGCTATATTACCTTCAGAAATTACCTAACTTTTCTGAGCTTTAGTTTCCCCAGCTGTCGAGAGAAGAGAATAAGGTCACTCACTGCCATATGAAGTATCTGAGCTTCAGTGAGATATAGATGAGAAACGCTTTGCAGTGCAAGGCACTCAGTACACGCTGGGAAACAGACCCCCCAAATATTTTCAGCCCTGGTTATTGCCTATGTAGTCATGTCAGCCACACTCTAAGAGATAAGGAAAGTTAATCAAACTGTTTGGAAAACGAGGCCTCCTTGTTTAAAGGGGTCTGAAGAAGAAACTCCCAGAAGCATGTCTTTTCGAAACATCCAAAGAAACAGTGTTGGAAATTAAAAATACATTGTCTCCGCCATCGCCAGGAGAATAAAGCATATGTGTGGCTCCTGCACCATTGAACACAATATATTATGCAAGCGAATTTAGTCAACATCCCAAAGTGGGATCTATGCTAATGTACCAGCTTGAAAACCATGACAATATGCATAATTGAAACATTGATTTTGACGAGTAACACGCATTTTCTTCTATTTACACACAGGTTTCTTTGGGACTGAGTGAAAGAAAGCAGCATGAAGAGAATGTTCACGGTTGGCAGCTACTTTCTATCAGCACGTCAACCACAAGAGCACGTGTTTAAAGTGTCACTTTGTGCAAATTCCTTGTTTTAAAAGCTGCTTGCAGCTCTGGACAGTATTGGAGATCCTGAGCAATTTTGCTGAATCTCCCTTTAGTGGAACCTTATCTACTTCAGCCAGGCTGGTCCACTAACCCCAAAAATGCTCTGACATTCCCTTCCCTGGAACTGACTTCATTGCTCTCATTCTTATAATTCATTCTCTCTTCTCCCAAATCAAATGATTCCGATTTCCCTCTCTTGGTTCCCTTTCTCTTGCAGGGGTTTCTCCCTGGACACTCAAACCCACCGTGAACGTCTCCCACCATAACATTATTATCTTGTTCCATTGATTTGCTGTGTATTGCTAATTGATGTATTTTGTAATTGTCCTGCCTCCTCCACTTGACTCCTAAGGGCTGAGTTAGTATGGGCTTTGCCTTCCCACCCCTCAGTGTTTACAATGGGAATAATGCATGATCTAGTTAGATTTATACTAAAAAGTTGTTGAATAAGTGCTGTGATCTCACTTTATAAAAGACACAGACGGAATATGCCTTTAGAAGTGGCCAAGTTAATAAATATTAAAGAAGTATTGAGCGTCATGTTGATAAAAATTATGAACTTCTACTCCCTAAAGTGGTTTTTCCCCTTTTCCTTCCTTCCTTCCTTTCTTCCTTCCTTCCTTCCTTCCTTCCTCCCTTGCTTCCTTCCTTCTCTCTTTGCTTTCTTCCTTCCTTCTTCCCTTCGTTTCTCCCAATGGCAATATCTCTCTGCTTTAGGAACCAAATAACAATTGTTGCCACCTCTAGAGTGTGGCATTTTAATTACTTTTTAAGTGGGGTCGAAATCAAAGAGCCCTCTAGGGCTCCAAAGATTTGTCTTTGTCCGTCTCTCATCTGAATGGAGCGTGCATTCCCAGACAACAGCAGCAGAAGGAAACTACGCAACTACCTTCGACTGTAATTTGTCCGTGTGCACTTTAATGAATACATTAGTATGCCACACCAGTTCCGCTCCACTGTCATGAAAAAACTTGTATTTATATAACCTGTAATCATTTTCACTATGGGCACAAGGGAGAAATTGATTTTTAAAGTTGACAGCCACAAATGTGTTTAGGCTATTGCATAGACGTGCGAGTTTGCAAATGGCTTGTAGCAACATGCAAGAGACAAGTCAAAATTAAATGCATAGCAATAGAAATAATTACTTTGATGATGGCTGCTATGGCACTAATAAAGAGACAATAAAAGTAGGCACTTGTATGCATTCATAAGTCAACAAATTGCTCTGGAAATAAAATGAATCAGAGCCGAAGGAAGTTAGTGTAGAGTTGCTAGTTATTTCCGACTCTGTAGTGTATTAGAGCCTAAACTTGATTTGAATTGCAGCACAATCTCCACTGAGCTATGATGCTCAGATCCCCAAAGAATTCAGACCCCAAATTGTCTTTCCTCTTCACCTCCATATTAAAACCCATTGGAATCATCAAATCCATTTGGAGCTGAACTGCTAATGAGATATCTCACCCTTCTCACATCATGGAAATTGGTGGAGACTTAGTTGTTATTTATCAAGTTTGGCCAATTATTTTTTTAATTATGAAAATTTTCAAACATATAAAAGAGAATAATAAATGAACTGTCACATACTACTACTTGGCTTCAGCTCACACCCAATGTTATTTGACCTATATCCCCACCTACTTTTTCATACTCTGGATTATTTTGAAGTAAATATTAGACATTATATTAATATATTTTATTTTTAAAAACATATGCCAGTTATATTTTTAAAAATATAACCTTAGTATCACTAATTATCAAATGGAAAGACTAGAATAATGTCTTAATGTAACAAAATTTCTCGTTACTTCATGATTTTTAAGTTTCTTAAAATCAGAATGCAACAATTGTAATAGATTGATTTTTAAAGTGTTTTCTGATCTATAGCTATCTCTTCTCTTTCTTTTCCTTTCTTTTTTCTCTTACAATATTTTTAGTTAATAAACTATGCCATTATTTTCTCTAGAGTTCCCTAAAGTCTCAATTCACTGATGGTATCTCAGTGATATTGTTCAACATGTTTTTTCTCCCATGTTTCTATAAATTGTTAGTTAAATCTATAGGTTGACCAGTTTCAGGTTCTATTTTTTTCAGTCAAGTCTTACTTACAATCACATAAATATTTTATTTTGTAGATCAGCAATGGATCAGCAACTAATAACTTGCTTTCTTCACTTACCAATTCATCGGCCAGCCCTCTCTTATCATGAGAATGTCCTTAGCTAAACAAAAAATACTGATTACTTCAATATCGTATATAAGCAGGCTGGAGGAATTCAGGCAATACTTATGACAGGACGTGACTTTTGATGAAAGTCGTGAAGCCTTCTGGTGGAGGCTGCTGCAAGAGTCTGTGGAATAAACAAGGAACATGACTGGCTTAGGAAACTGTCAGTTGCGGGTATCTGGAAATGTGGCTCTGTTGACCAGGGAGACTTAAAGACCAGTGACATCTACATAAAGACAGGAGATGCAGGAATAGATGTGGAGAAGACCACTCAAGGAAAAAGCCAGTGGGAAAAAAGATATCGGAAAAAGCCTGGATTATTTGGCAGAGGAAGATGAGTCTAGAGAAAACATAAGGCCTGAGTAGATGAATCAGAAGATCTAGAGAAGAATAGGACAGGAAAAATCACTGAGAGCACAAGAGGAAAATGTTAAAATCAGAGGATGGTGCAGCAGAGGCAAGCTTTATAAGAATATCAGAATAATGTGAAAAGGGAAAGAATTAATATCTGTTGTGAGTTTACAAGCCTTTATTTAAATCTCACAACAACCAAGTAGGATAACTATTGAGATCCCCACTGGTAAGTGAGCAAATGAAGTGAGCAATTTGCAAATGTGGTAGACGTGACCGGTGGTCACCACTGCATTTTGCTCTTCTCCGCTTCTGGGCTTACTTTCTCATCTCCTAGAAATTAGGCAAGACCAAAAGATTGCTTTGGGGCAATGAAATATGAGTGAAAGAAAAGATACCAATCTGGCTTGAAGCATTTAAAAGTCAGAGCATGATTTTCCATGCCGTCTTCTCCTGTCTAGGAAAATCCTGAATCCTTGTTTTGAGATGACACAGTCTAAGCCGGGTCCCCAAAAAACAGTATAAACAGAATTCCCACTGCTGACTTGTATTCTACGTGTAAAGAAGAAAGAATTAAACTCTTATTTTGTTAAGCCACTGACATTTTGAAGTTGCTTATTACTACAGTATAATCTATCCTACATTGACTGACACAACAAATGATACAAGGCTACCTGATGGTATGGAAAAACTGGGTCAGGGGATGGCTTTGATTATGATATTCATGTAAAGAAGAAAGGATAGCTGTATTCATTTTCTAGGGCTGCCGTAACAAAGTACCAGCAACTCGT
Organism: Equus przewalskii; assembly: GCF_037783145.1. Lineage (NCBI taxonomy): Eukaryota > Metazoa > Chordata > Mammalia > Perissodactyla > Equidae > Equus > Equus przewalskii. The sequence continues at coordinate 75,321,495 of NC_091846.1, forward strand.
TGACTTAAAACAATAGAAATTTATTGTCTCGCAGTCCTGGAGTCTAAGAGTCAGAAACCAAGATGTTGTCAGCGTCGTGATCCCTCTGAAACGCGTAGGGGAGAAGCCTTCCTGGCCTCTTCCCAGCTCCTGATCGGGGCCGGCCATCCTTGGCATTCCTTGGTTTGCAGCCGCATTGCTCCGATCTCTGTCTCTGTCATCACACGGCATTATCTCTGTTGTGTGTCTGTCTTCACATGATGTTTTCTTCTTATAAGGTCACTGGTTACACTGGATTAAGATCAACTCTAATGATTTCATCTTGACTTGATTACATCTGCAAAGACCTTATTTCCAAGTCAGGTCGTTTTCTCAGGTTCTGGTGGTTAGAACTTCAAAATGTCTTGTTTAGGGGACACAATGAAACCCAAAATAACAGTTTTTGGAGGGATGTGGAGTTCCTATACCCCTGCAAAGCACCACGTGTTCTGTTTAGAGTTCCCCATGAGTGTTCATGCGCATGTCCACGCAGGAACGCACACATGGGGTAACCACATTGAATCGCAGTCTTTGGTATATCTACAGTAGGCGGAGTGTTTTTGTTTTCTATACATATCTTTAATGCTCACGATACAGGCAAAAGCTCTGTCATATCGTTTTTCACAGAACCACGATGTTCCAAATATTCAAAGGCTTATCACATATCAATTGAAATCATAAAGCGAAAAAAATAGATCTTATTCAGAAAACAATAGAACACAGGCATAACACTTGAACTTCTCCTAGAATAATTAAATCCTTTAGCACTGTGCTTGTTTCAAAATCCTTGTCAAGGATTTTATTTATTTGTCCATTCCTATTGAAACCATCAGATAGTCAGATATTCCTCTAAAAATCTTAGTATTCCTACCAAGTACTAATCTTACCACTTTACAAATGGTCAAAAAGAAGTGCGTGCAACCTTATTCAGAAGACTGCTTGTCTTGGGCGAGATTGATAAATACGGTTCATCAATTTGCTCAGAATAATATATGATTTCATTTTCGGCTTGCTATGTTTAAGATCAACAATGAGAGACGTTTTGATTTGTACTAAAATTGACTTCAGTATTAGAAAGAAATTGGGCCTAAATACTTCTTGGATCAGAATTTCCTCACTGGTCTTTATAAATAAAATCGTAAAACAGTGTATTTTATTTCAAAGAGAAGATTCAGTGAAATCTAGTTGAGGTTGTGTTTCTCGGTCTTCTCCGGTCAGGGTATGACTAGAGGTAACCTGGGAATCTGATTGACAGGTGGATTCTTTCAAAGAGACTGTGTACTTGAGTAAGAGTAGAAATAGGCATAAATGAAAACTAGGTAGGCTGGTTTTTGTCATTGTACTTTCTGAACATTCTAATGAGTCTTTAGTAACAAGTTTTGAGTACCATTCATAGCATCATATTTGGGATCTTTCTCTTTTCACCGAGAAACAAAACCTTCTTAGTACTAAGAAATAGTACTATTTTAAAGTATCTTGGCTTATTAAACAGCTGATGTATCTTACAATGCTTAAAAAATTGTATAGTGTGTCCCTTTGGGCATTCGAAGTAATTTTGACAGAGAGGTCGAATTGTCTCCAATAGAAGTATTTATTACTAATCTTGGATGGAAAGTGCAAACGACTTCATTTTTCAGAACCTTTAAAAAGCACAGAAGATAGAGAGCCATAGTTGTGTTGATGTGAAACACAAGGTTTGGTGTTATATCGAGTCTAAACCTGTCTACATGTGTAACGCATAAAAAGTGAAAATGTTAGTAGTAACTTAAACAGCACTGCGAAACACCCAGTGGCAAACGTGGACTCTCATCTGCCCACCCTCATTTTGGTGGCCACACCATCCAGAGCAGAGGATTGGCTTCTGCTCTTACTCTCCTTGAGGACAGGCTCCTTGAAATGCCAGGCTGCTCTGTTCTCAGTACACAGCACAGTGACTTCTGTATAGATCCAATATACTGTATATTGTTGAACAAAGGAACGAGCGATCAGACAGTAAAATGAGGTCTAAGCAAGGGAGTCAACACTTTCCTTCCACTTCATCTTAGAAGTAGTCAGGGGTTTTAGCGTAAATGTGGAAACAGATTCAGACACAAGCATCAGTCACAAGTTCATATACACCTGTTCCTAATAGTCTGACAGCCTGACCCAGGACAATGAGATTTTGACACTGAGATAAAAAGATGGTACTTTTCACCATTTAGGTCTATGTCTGAATATGCAAAGATTTTTTTTTTCTTCTATCTTTCCCTCAAGAAAAAAATACTACAAGTTGACTTGAAAATGCTCACCAACATATGTTATAATGGACATGGTTTTATTGTGACGTGGTTTTACTGTGATAATACATGGTAATATGTTTAATTCAGACCAAATTTGAAAATGCACAGAAAAATCATAGCTGTAAAAAGTACTTCACTGCAAGCTACGAGGACTTTACCAGGTGTTAGAGCAAACCTGTGTTGGTGGTTCGCTGCTTTCCTCTTGCCAAAGAACCTTAATTATTCTCCGAAGTTCAGAATTATTCTCTCGAAAGTCTCTAGCCTCTAAACTTTTCCTCTGGCAGCTGTACAAAGGAACTTTGCACCACCCAGACACATCTCTCCACGCAATCTTCCACTTTAGGGCTTTCTCCCCAGACTTTTGGACCTGAGGAAATGTGACGAAAAGTAGAGCAGCAGAAAAGAACAATGGATGCATGGACAGCATATTGATGGTCTTTTATTGTTCTGATGGTGCTTATAGATGCCTGGGGCTGCAGTCAGGTTGCTAGAAAGGGTGACCTCCTCCTGCAGAGGCATTCTGACTAGCACAGAGAATGACATATTCCTGTGGCCTCATTTGTGGGCTCAGAGAGTAAAAGAGCTGTTTAAATACAAGCAGAGAGATCCTCCTCTAGAAATATCACTAATTTACTAGCTCCCCTGAACTACAACCTCATTGGCTTACCAAATAACCCCCAAACTAGGCATTTGGATGTATTTTTTCCTACTCTTGTTCACTGTTCACTGTTGTAATGCCCCCAGACCGTGTTTGTGCTCTCTACACATGGGGAACTTGCTATCTGGCTACAATACGATAAAACTGGAGGTTCAATGATCAAGCAACAGTGAGATTAGAAAGCCTGATGTGACGCTCTGCTACGTTTCCCTGTGCTGAATGCAACAAAGTGGGTTACACAGCAAACCTGGAAACCATCCTAAAGCACATGGAGACACCTAAAGTAATAATCAATCACGATTTATTTTGATAGAAACATGAAAGGCAACCTTAGCACGTGCAGAGGCTCAAACCAGGAGAGTTGGTGGAACAGCCTCATTCATGAAGAAGTTGTCTAGGACTAATGGTTGCTATAAAACATGGATTTGTATCTACAGAAGTGTGAAGCAGAAAGTGCTTAATGTACTATCATTTTAATACAAAAGAAAGTTAGGTTATACACAGAGATTCATCGTGCCCTGTGATGAAAAATGATTTCAAGTATTTGAACTTGGTGGGGAATTATAATCATTTGGACTTTCTGCAGTATTTCCCCCTCCTTCCTCTTTTAGTCTCTGCACCCTACTAAGTTCTCTAACGCAAAGCCTACTCTAAACCTACAATCAAAAAAGTCTGCATATGCGAAATGAGTAAGTTCGCAAGGAATATGCCAATGAAAGGTCTCAGGCCAACTTATTTTTGAGGCAAGACATTTGCATGGTAGCCATTGTTTCTCCTCCATTTTGTTCTTTCAATGACACATTGTCAATATGGCTAATTTGGGCCACAGCTTCGACTCCGCAAACTGATTTTTGCTTTAGAAGAGAGATTAAGCTGTGGTATAGAAAATCCAAAATAACAGTGGCTTTTATATATCTGTCAATTAATTGTAAGCAATCCAGTGCAGGTCAGAGGACTCATCATCAGGGACCCCGACTCTTTTTCCCTTGCTGCTCTGTTGCTCTCAATCTACAGTTTCCATATGAAGGCATCATGTAGACACTGGAGCCTGCAGAAAGGAATAATGCAGAAACATGGACCTCCCTTTATGTCACCTCCTGGATATTCCATAAATCATTTCTCTTCATATCCCACTGGCCAGAACTTTGTCAGTGAGAAACGAAGTCTTTATTTTGAGAGTCCCTGGGCACGGCTACCCTCCAGGGGAAAAGAAGAAATACTGGGGACAGTAAAACTAGTCTCTTACTGAAGGATGAAAGTGAAGTCAAAAAAAGAAACACTACAATTACGTTGTATGTACTTAAATTGGGGAATTCTGCTTAAAAACATGAGGGATAATTCTTCTTACCACACACTCTAGCTCCACCATAAAAATGCAACTGGAGATGAATTATGATGACAAAAGACAGAGTTGTAAAGCTAACCTCTTAGAACCATCGATCATTCCATCCTGTAAACCAGGCCTGTGCCTCATCAGTTGGTGCTCATTAAGTGTGCACAGTTGTTCAGTCCTGAATGAGACTGACCTGAATATTGTTCTAGAATTTACAATGTCCTGACCTCTTATTTCAGGCTAAGAAGCTGGAGGACAACGTCTTGCCCTTATTTTCTGTTTGGGTGTATTTATCACATGTCCTGCTCGATTGGCATCTCTCCCAGCTGCCAGAAGCAAACCACACTTGGGGAGGAGTTTATTACAAAGGTGTCCTGAATTTTGCTCCACATGGAGGAGGCTACCCACGAAGCCCGTGGCTTCATTAGGAGCCTTGTGGCCCACAGAACAAGTGATCTAGCACATTTCCATAACGCCACATCATTAGCATGGACAGGAGTGTCCCTATGGCAACACACATTCTCACATCCAGTTTCACACCCCCTTGCACAAAATAATACAGCATTTCATTTTGATATAACTATCCTGAGAGGCAAAGAGGGAAAATATCATTATCCTTTGACAAACTGTTAGGCAAATGTTTGGACAGGCTAAGAAAATTGCTCAAATCAGGATCGGCCTAAGGAACTCAGGTAGACTATTTCACTATAGAAAAAAAAATAATTATATAGATAACATTTATTTTAAAAGGGATATCTTTTTGAATACTATCTTTTATTTCAGTGCACCCATTATACTGAGCACTATGGTTCCCTATGAAAAGTGCTATATGATTGAGCATTTTAATCTTATGTATATAAAATATGTGGTTCTGTGTACTTATGTTGAGGTACATTCATCAACAGACATAAATTGGCTCATTATGCCTCATTATAATTCTTAGAAAAAAATGAGTTCTTGCATCTAGGCCTCTGAGGTTTATTTTCCTCTACTTAGAGTTGTAACACAGATGTGATGGCTTTACTCCCTTCTAAAGTCATAGTAAGCTCTTAACTATGCGGCATATAATGCCTTTTGTATTAGTTTCCTGTGGCTGCCGTAACAAATTACCATAAACCTGGTGGCTTAAAATGACAGAAATACATTCTCTAATACTTCTGGAGGCCAGAAGTCCGAAATGGACACGTTGACCGGGCTGTGCCCCTTCCAGCGGCTCTAGGAGAGACTCTGGTCTTTGCCTCTTCTAGCTTCTGGCGACCAGAGGCAATCTTTGTCATTCCTTGGCTTGTAGCCACTGCACTCTAATCTCTGACTCTGTCTCCCCATGGCCTTCTCCTCTGCGTCTTCTCTTCTGTCTATGTATCTCCTGTAAGGACACTTGCAACTGGATTTAGGGCTCATCCAGATAATCTAGAATGGTTTCTTCATATCAAGATCCTTAATTATACTTATAAAGGCCCTTTTTCCAAATAAGGTAACATTAACAGGTTCCCGGGATTAGAGAAGATATATCCTCCTGGGGCCACCGTTCAGCCCACTGCATCCTTTGTGGTGTGGCTCTCTGTGAACATTTTAACTTTACCTTCTGCAATGGACCCCAGTGCATTATATTCTGACCTATCTACTCACCATTATCAAATATGTCAGCTGTCCACACAGCTTTGTGCATTTGCACATTCTAGTCTCTCTGCATGAAATGTAGCTCCCTTCTTGCCCAACTTGTGATCTCTTCCTCATTACCTGCTCAAATTCTCAGTTATAGCCTTCAAGTCCCTCTCTTCCAAGGGAAGTATAATGCTCTGCCTCCGAACTTCCATAGCACCTGGCGCACATCTACATTAGCACTCATCATGATGCGTTCTAATACATTTTCACAAAGCACTCATCTGATTGTGGTTCTTCTACCAGAGAAGGCCAAAATTCATCTTCGTATTTATGTTTCAATATCTGGAATATGGTAGTTTTTCCTAGGTGTTCCATAATGTTTTTCAATAACTTTTTCTTATTACAAGTAAATTTAGATTAGTTAAATAAGCTAAAAATAATTAGAATTACCTGTAAAAATACCATTTAGAGATAAAAACAGGGGACATCTAATTGATGTATATCTTTCTACTGTTAACATATTTTTCATTGTGTGTACATATTTGTGGGTAGATAAAGTCACTAAAATCAAATCATTCTGTGCATGTATTGTCTTCATGAATCATAGTATACACTTAACAAATATTGGTGAATAAATTAATGAATTGATAAATCAAAGAATTAAAAACAACTACCTAGAGAGAGCTAACATGGTCAGGGAATAAAGGTTTGGAGAAGTCATTACTTTGACCTAAACATGGGCCTCTGTTTGGGTTCCTAAATATTTATTTTTAAGATCTTATCAAAGGGGTTTAATTACTCTCCAAGTCAAATACAGTTTTTAAGAAGAGAAATAGAAGAAATTCTGGGTAGTGGATATTATGAAAATAATTTATTCTTGAAGTTATCTCTTCTTTATGATGTTCTAAAATAAAATACATTTGGTATGTTTTCCCCACACTCTTAACTTCAGTGCCTTTCAAAGATGGTCTTGGGGCAAATGTGAGATGACAGTAATCGTGGTCTTATTATAAAATGTCCTGTTCATTCATTACTAAACCAAAAGTGGAAGAGAAGATAAACAAGCTATCATGAATTTTTATTTTTTATGAATTCAAATTAACACAAATTGCCCTGCAGAACAAGTGATCATGGAAAGCTTGTAGACAGAATGCCATTCTCCTGAAACATATAAATTTTACTTTCAAAAAGTTAAATGTCTATTGGCCTGAGGCACAGAAAGTGCAAGTCTGTGAACACGACAAAGAATGAAAACCCCACTTTCACTTTCTGCTTTCCAAATTGTAGTTTGGGGGTAGGTTAGTTTTCCTGCAAAGACTTGCCTGGGAGCCATCACTGAGTAATCCATACCCGGTGAACACCACACACAGAGAGATGAGTCAGCCCTGGCTGGGAGGCACACATCTTCCTCCCCAGAATAATCAGCTTCTGACTTCACTCTGAAAGAAGCTAGGGTTTCCTGAATTCCTAAGGAAAACTCAAACATGCTCTTGCAAAGGTTGGTCTGTTATCCTGTGTCCTCAGCATGAGGAATCTCAAAGACCCACAAAGGCCAAATCAGTAGATAGTGTAGAGCCAAAATCTATCCGTGGTGGTCACAGTGAACTCAGATGGGCACAGACTTCAATCGGTCAGATTTAGGCTATTCTGCACATGGATGTAAAAGTACCTTCATATGAAGAGAAAAAATGAAAGCTTTATAATTTTTAATTTCTCTTTCATTTAGCTACTCACCTCCTCCTCACTCACTACCCTGCTAGGGTTTGGCATTAAACAAAAACGTGTCTGAGTGTATTGGAAAGCAGAACGGCCAACTTGGAGTGAGGAGAGTGGATTCTAGTTTTTATTCCCCGGAGCAGAGGTTCCTCCACTGCAAGCCTAGGGGGAAGTTCTGAACCAAGAGCTTTGAGACACCATCACAGGAAAAACCTAAGACAGAGAACAGCAAAGGCAGTACTTCGCTAGAATAGGTATAGTTCATGAGATTGTCCTTAAAACTTTTATCACGAGAATGTCCATCAACCAGAACAAAGACATCATTTTGAAATCAATAGTTGTGATTGAGGGTTGCAATTTTTATATAGGTCTTAATACCTAATTTATTTTCTTGTGATTGTACTGACCCTGAGAAATCATGATAAAAAAAATAGTAAGTACCCCTCCAGTCCAGGATATTCTTTAATCAGGTAGAAATGGCAGAAGTCAAAAACTTGCAGCATTGGTCAAAGGAAAAGCAGTATCTGATGTGTTAAAATTTTATTGTTCTAGAGATATTTAAACATATCTTGTGAAATAAAATTTAATCAATCTTCCCCCCGACTTCCCCAGTTCTAGGATTCTACACAGTGTGAAAATAACCTGCTAAGATGACCTCTAAGAGCTCTTCCAGCCTGAAAATTCTGACTGTGTATTTGTTCTTTGAGCTGAATCGGGGACGGTTGTGTGAACTCCTGCTTCAGAGCTCCGCAAAGCTGGGGGAAGTCTCAGCTGCATGTGCAGCCACAGAGCAGGCGAGATGTCGGAAGAATATATCATTATGGATGAACTAAAGTTCCTATTTCTTTCATCTTTCAGACTCATATAATCCCTTCTGATGCTAAGGTTTTAACAACACGCATGTGATTTAAAGGGCCTTGAAATCTTCTTTCCATCAAATCCTTCTCTGACAGTGTCCCAATGCCTGCAATTTCTATTTTAGACAATCTTCTGGGTAAGACATGTCATGCATGCCTTTGTTGAAACAATAAGAACTTGTCAGGGACATATGACAGGCCAGCCATGGACATCCCAGGCAACTTGAGTATGAATTATAATTTGCTTCACCACGTCATCTTATTCTCATATTCCAGAATTATTTACTGAGTGCCTAGTCATTGAAAGGCACTGTATTTATCTCTAAACTAATTTCCGCCCTTTAGGAATTTGAAATTTAGCAGAGAAGAAATATTTGATGAAAATACAACACTAAAATAAATTACATGATAAATATCATTAGAGACACTCATAGAAAGAAACACAAATTAGGACAAAAGCCTTAGAGATGAAGCAGATAATCAGGGAAGATCCTTGATTAGATGAGATATTGGAAAACAATCTGTGGACATAGACTAGTGCTTTCAAAACGTGCCCTATAGAGCACTAATCTGTGATCAAAGGTGTTTGGAAAGGTGTGACAGTGTGTCTAAGCGCAGACGTTTAGATGTCAAAGGCCACAAGAAAGTGAAGAAAATCTGCTTAACTTTGTTCAGCTCACGTTTCTCAAACATAAGTGACCACTGATCTAACTCTCTCACTGTGAGTAATACCTGCTACTATAGCGTCAACCACCTCTGGATTGGATCCTAACCCCAGCCTCTGTTAACTTAATGAAGTCATTTAACCTCTCTGGGCCTCGACTTATCTGTAACCTGGGGATAATAATGCATCCTCTGTTTGGTTTCTCTGGGATTAGTTCCTATAATTACCTGAGTTACATCATCATTATATGAGTAATGATGCATTCACACACGGAGAATCTAGTTTTTGCCAGGAGCTCAAATATTGGGGGTTCCTCTTTTCTCTTCCTGTTCTTCTTTATTAAGGGGAAAAAGACCCAATAGGAAAGTGAGTTGAAAGCAGACCTGAGGGCAGCACTCAGCATTCTTGACATCCAGCTCGGCGAACTTCGGAAAGAGAATACAGGTGCTCTCACTTTGAATAAGAGATGATGGGGACCTCAAGCAGGGAAGCCGACCCCAGGGCAGACCGAAGATCCAAAATGCAATAGATTTGAGTCAATGAATTGAAATCCCAATTTTAAAGAGTCTCATCTTGAGAGACTGTTTAGTGACGTAATCAAGATTACGGTGAGCACTGGGGTCCTGACCCCGAGCCCTCGCCTCGCTCGGCTGTACACTGCAGCTCCTGCAGCTGCTGGAAGGTGGACTCTCAGCTGGGTTCTAACTCACTGGTCCAGGGGCATTCCTGAACCAGACCGAATAAAAGAGGCTCCCCAAATTTCCAGGGCTAACTCATCAAACTACAAGACACTTCTCATTTCAGGCGTTTCTAAGCATCACCGTGGTCTTTGAAACAGCCACGAGAGGGCAACACTATCATCTTTTCGGGTTTTTTTGGAACTGAGATTTAGTCTGATTCACCACACAAAAGGATATGGCTTCATTTATAAAAGCCAAAGAAATATGGCTGAGCGTGATAGAAGGTTATGATTGTCACTCAAAGCAATCTACCTTATTGATAACAATTTTCACTCATTTAAAAAATATTTATGAAAACTAAATTGTACACGATGACTAACATTTTAACATCATACTTAATATTTCTTAAAGTGAAATACTGTTTTTCCTCTTACCACCTAAAAAAATACATTTGGGATGTATTCTTCTTAATGAAAATTATTGTTATATTAAAATTTTAACCTTTCTGACCTTTCCAGTATTTCTTTAATTAGCAAATCATGTTATTTTATAATTATAAAGAATGTATATTACAAAAATCCCTCAATGCCTCCTGTTTCCCTGCTTTCCTATGAAAATCCTTCTCTGCTTAGTCAACCCGAACTGCTTATCTTTGCACAATCGCCCATCATACTTTTGCTCGAACCGTCCCTCTGTGGCACCTGCACATTCTGTGTGGAACAGTTCACCATCAAGAGAATGGAATTATTTTCAGAGAAGAATCTGTCTACTCTGATTCAGCACATGACTACATCAGACCATTTTTCGTGGGCTAGCTTTCAATCCAACAGATCAATAAGTAGATTGCCTATCAAATTCTGGAATATAATTTATTTCTTAAGGTTTCAGGTTTTATATTGCAGGCTAAACTGTAAAAAAAAACCCTACAACTTAAATATCATTAAGCAGCTTCACCTGAGAAAAGCATTTAGTAATCATCACAGAATTGCTTGCAGAAATACTGAGTGAGATGCTGAGACTTATTCCTATCATTTGGACGCAGAAGCTGAGACTCTGCCCTAGTCTCAGACGGTCAGTAGGGAACAGAGAAAGAGAATTCCTTTTCTAAAGATTTGCTCACTTATCCTCTGAGACAATTTGACTGACAACTCATTTTGATGAAATGAGAAATGTCATCTCATTTTTATGTAAGCTTGGCAAAGAGGCACACTTTTACCCTCCATTGGTTTTTAAAAATTCACCTTCATATAGCTTCTAACTATAGAAATGTCTCAATTATGTTTTCTCTAATTTTACAGGAAAATCAGTATGTGGATAAATCCAACTGCAATAATTTTGATAGCACAAATGTAGCAAATTTAGAATTTTAACAATTATGATTCAAAGAATAAAACTGAGTAAAGCATATAAACGGCATGGGCTGTGGTATCATGTGTGTATGTGCATGTATGTGCGTGCATTTGTGGGTTTAACTTTTAAGTATGTACTTTCAAAAACACATTCGTCTTATCTAATCATATTCATAGAACATGTGAAAGCTGCACTTGACATTTTCTTTTCGACTAAACCAATGAAGACAAATTGGAAATTCTTTTAGCATTTCTCACATTTTCAAAAAGTAACTCTCTGGGAAACACTTGGTCAAATTCCAAAAAAAAAATCATTATTTATGAAAATGTATATTACAAAAGAAAAAGCATTCCATAAAATATCTATCATGCAGATAACTGGGAAATATCTGTCTTTGTGCTTTGTCCAACTTCCATGATTAACTGCTTCACATTGTGTATTTTCCATGATCAACTGAGAAAAAATTATAGAACAATAGAATATGTGCAAAATGATTTCAGCTCCAATTTTGAATTTTTTAATAGTTTAACATTTTAATAATTTGTAAAATAACACAAAAATTCTAGAAAGAAAAGAAAGATTAAAATGAAAAAGGAGCTCCCAGTTTGAGGAAAGAGTTGACATAGAACGTTACTCCCTTACCCTGATAAACAAACACAGCAAAAAAAGAAAAGAAAAAAAAAAGAATGCTCTAGAGAAGGTCCAGAAAGCATATACCAAACTGGGGTAAGGAGTGGAATTGGGGAAGTGGGAAAGGGTGTCGTGGCTAGGCTCCAAGATGGCCCCAGTGATTTCTCTCCAGACATTCACACCCTCCTGAGCCCCCACCACAGAAGAACTTTCACTTTCTCTTCTTAATATTTTCTATTGTTTTTAGACAATAAGCATGAGTTTGAGCAAGCATCACGAAAGCAGCAACTCTGCCTGTCTTGTTTATTACCTCTGTACCCCTATGCCTGGAGAGCTACCTGGCACGTAATAGGTTCTGAATAATTGCTTGTTGAATAAACTCAATGAGTAATTGTTTTCAATTAAAAGTATGCTGCTGATCCCTTATGAAAATGACTGGAAGATCCTACTATAACCAGTCCCCTTCTCTCTTCAGGGAGCTGCCGAAGACGGTAATGAAACAAAGTCCACAAATTACGTCGAATATTTCGAAAATACTTTAGTCCTGATCTACAATAAGGTGGGCTATAAATACATCAAATGTTTCAAAACTCTAAAAAAGAGAGTCCATTTACCAATGACAGGGCTGTAACCCACACCAGCCCCAGTGGAAAGGAGGATGAAAATTTGTCCACTTTATCACATTTGGTCTAGACAAAAGTAGAGAGTATTGCATAACCAAAAAGATTGATTGCACTGTAAATCCGTGGTCACTGACCTCAGCCGGGGCCAACCAATGCCCAGCAGTTGTCCTGTGTTTCTCTTGTCAACTCCCTCCTGTTCGGCACAGTGATGGCTGTCAACTCTCCCAGCCACTTAACACCAGCCAGTCTCTCTGTCCTCCCTCCCAGATGACTGGGCACTTTGCCTCCTATTCAGCAAAGAAGACAAAAACCACAGAGGGCAACTCACCCCTCCTGCAGGAAGCCCATGCATTGGTCTCCCCTCTGATGGGGAAGAGCCCTGCCCGGCACTTGTGTCCGTCCTCCTCCCTCCTCCCGGGGTCCTAGGGCTTCTCAGGGGCCAGGGCTGGTACTGTTAGGTGACCCTGGAGCTGGTGTGGGATAGAGAAGTCATGGATTCAAGGACAACGAGGAGACAGACTGAATCTGGCCCTGGGGAGAGGCTCAGTAACCCAGTTTCCTCCTGAGTCACACTGTCACTCAGCCCTGTGCCCGCTTCCCAAAAGAGCGATGATGGAGAAACTGACGGAATGCATTTTGCTTCTTCACTTGACAGGTCTCATCAGTAGGTCATAGAAATAAAAGGAATTTCAGAAGTTCACAAAGACAAGAAAGGAGGAGACAGAAAGAGACTGGGAGAATGCCAAGGTCTTTTCTAACTCAAGGCCCTGGGCCCTGCCCTTATTCTGTTATTCCTCCAATTTACATGACAAAGCATAAAAGGACCTGAGAGACAAGCATCTGTGCATTTTCAAAATAATCTAGCAGATTGGACTAATTTTGTAATAATAATAAATAAACCACGTCTAATTCCAAATTTAAGTGAGAACTGAATGCAGCTAACAGACGCAATTTATGTATGTTAATATTGCTTTCCCAAAACAGCCTTTTCTTCTTCCTCTTTGTTCTCCTCTCTGTTCTAGCTTTTGTCAGATATGATTTCTTTGTTTAAAATCATCTCCTCACTCTTCCTGCTTTTCTTTTGTGGCCACCTTCAGAGTTTAAATAGACTTGGAATTTCAAATGTAACAGACAATAAATTCTGGGCTGCCATGTGCAGGAGTTTTCTGAAAGTTCAAAGTTATAACAGTCTTTGTTTTACATTCTCTACAATGCTAGAGAGAACAATAAAAACAATTTTTCTCCCAAGAGGTTCTTACATAGTTGAACAATGCTGAGACGTAATGCATTTGTATCCTTGAGATATATACATGAATAGTGTAATGGTGGTTATTACTATGTACCTGCTCCTTAGCAAGCTAATAATTTGGAGATATATAAACATATATATGCTTGTAACATGGCCAATTTTGATGGGTAACTCCACGTTCAGATTAAACACACGTGGACATAGCTCCCCAAGCGCTTTTGAATATTCTAAAAGAAAATCTATTTCTAACTGTGCTCCAAGAATAAACTTTATCTGAGGATTGTTTCACATGTTCTAGCCGTCAACACTATGAGAAATTAGTACAAATTCTGGTTCAAAGGATAAAACATTTAGCTGAGTATTTAAAATCCTGGGAATTCATTTGAATTATCGTCAGTGCTCATGTTGAAAAATATAGGTAAGAAAGGAATACAAAATATATAATTAACCCTGCAAGAAAGCTTACATAATACAACAGATTTTTCCCAAAATATTTAATATTATTAAGCTATCCAGGAATTTACTTTTCTTTTTAATGAAATTTCTTTAACAGAAAAATAAATGGTACATTGATTATCTTTCATAGAAAAATTAGGACTTGATATTTTAAATGAAAAATAAAATTAAGATCACATTAATTTAGGATGCCTTTATTCTTAGTAGCGTTTTGACCAAAGTGATGACTGCCACTGTGGGTTGATAAGTCCTTGCCAACACAACTCCTTATGGTATCAAGAAAGAATAATTACTTTGCTAGGTAACTTACAGAGCCTCTTCCAAAAAGGAGTTATTTTATCTTTATAGACCACCTTGCATGTTAGAAATTATTTTAAATAGAGTTGGAAGGTTCCATTTCTCATGTAGCTCAAAAAAAATCACTTTGTGTTCTGTTTGGTGATAACCCAGAAATAACCATAGTAGTAGGATGTTAATTAATTATAGCTTCTCTTATCACCAAGGAAACGGCCAAAAACAAATCACAATGACTTTAAATGTCCTAGTCTCAAGCCGGGCCTGATTTGGTTATTGCTATAGTAACTCTCCACTAGTTTCTCAAAACGATCTAGAATTTCTATGTTTCCACAAAGCCAAAACGCTAATTTCCTGATATGATATTTCCCACTCTGAATGTATTTTAGAGTTCGCGGAATGCTCTACGAATTTCAGGTCTGAGGAGCATGAAGAGAGAGCAAAGGGCGTATAAAGCAGAGGCAATGGGGCTGCATAGACACAGCACCATCATCAGGAGCGCCTGGCTTCAGAGCACAGGCCACCGCCAGTGCAGCCTCACCGTCTGGACTTCACTTTCACTCAAGACTTGCTGCAACCCACCTGGAGAATTCTCTCTCTCCTCTCCACCACTCCTCATCCAAGAAACCTTGTCTGATTAACCCACACTGCAGCCTGAGTACTTTATTCCACACCTGCTCTGAACTAATCAAGCTTCAGACAAATGACACGCCCTAAGACAAACTGTCATAGAATATGCTTTTGTTTAGAGAGGAATGATGGACCCAGTAGATCATATGGGTTTATACTCAAGGCTGAGATGAAAAGTCTATTAAATCAATAGGACAGGGAGATGCCAAAAATGTCAATACCGAGGTGAATAAATGCTCTGTTCTGAAGACCCACGGTTACCTGTGAATTTATTACAAATTCCTTTTAAGTTTCAAGAAAGCAAAGTTATACACACGCCAAAATTTCTTTTAATGGCAGATATGACAGTTTTTTCCTGTATGCTACTGAGAAAGTAATGGATTCTTTGATGGTTATTATATACCAGTACTAATTGGTTCTGTCATTATTTGTGGCATTTCTGAGTCATTAGCTGAATATACCTACTGAAATAACAATTTACGAAAATGCGTTAGTATTTTTAATGTTCCCAGTTCTGCAATTTAGGTCATTATAGCCTGAAAAATTCCAAATTTCCCAGCCTTTACCAGATTTTTGCATACTTGAAAAGTATGTTTCCTTTATAGTTGTATTTTTAAAAAACCTCTATTTTTGTGATAGTGATTACAAAAACAAGAAAATATAGACACAAAGAAAACTTAAAACTACATAAACAAACTGTCTTAAGAGAATAATCTTCTAAGATGATGGAGTAAGGAGTTTGGCAGCTTTAACCAATGAAATGTAAAACTTGGGTGCATATTTGTGTGGCAGGGAGACATACAAGTGTTAATTTAAGGCAGTTCTGAGACATCAAATAGGATACACCATTCTGATCTTCTCCCCTGAAATTCCTCCCATACCCCTTCCAGCACAAGAGACATGAGTTGTTATTTTCTTGAGGAGGTATTTTTCAGAAATAGAAAAAGGAAACAGAGAATATTTCGTTTCTGAGGAAAAGACAAAGAATTTTGTCAAAAGATAGAGATTAAAAAGTGGACACATTTTAGTAGTTCTGGTTTGCTTTCATTTCACATATACATACTTTAAAAAGGTTTTGTTACTGAGGGTAACGAGACTGAAAAAAGAAAACAGATAAAGAAGAAATGGGATCTTAGCCCTTTCTCCCTCTCCAAGCCCAAGTTCTGAGCGGAAGGGCTGGGACTGACAGATATCGGGGACCCCTAAATAGTTTATGGACTATCTGAGAGTAGGGGGCTTTCACAGGCTATCTCTCAGCCCAGTTCCTGCTGATGACCCCTGATCCTGAAAGCTCAGGAGAATGGTCATTATTCTCTTCCTAGGGCTTAGTCCCTTCTGGTGCCTATGCTCAATACTGCCTCTCTACCCACTAGCCATCTCTGGAGGACAAGAACGCCTTAAATCCCCAACCCTGAACTCTCCCCCAATCTCCGCTGCTACTATTTCAATTGTATTCCCAGCTTCACCTCCACTCATCACCATTGACTGCAGCTCCTCCTCTGGCATTTTCTCTCTCAGAAAATGGCACCACCATTCACCCTATTGCATGGGTGAAAAAATATAGGAGTGATCCCTGCTTTCTCTCTTTTCGTCTACCTCTCACCTAATCCATTAACAAATTATTCTGGCTTCTCACCATTGTACTGCTATCAACCCAGCTCAAGTCACCCACCCCTTGCTGAGCTTCTGTATTGCCTCCTCACTCAATTCCGTGTGTCCACTCTATTCTATCTAGAGTATTTTCTTCCCAAAGCAGCCCAAGTGAACTGTCCACAACATACTTCAATGGGATCACCTTACGCCTTGTCCTAATACCCTCCAATGACTTTCGCTGCTTTCAGAATTAAATGCAACTTCCTGATCAAAGGTTACAAGGCCCTAATAATCTAGAGCCTTCCTGATTCTTCAACATCATTTCCAACTAATCTCTGCCTTGCTCATTCCCCTGTAGCCACATTGGTTTTCTTGTTAGTTCTCAAATATTCCAACCTATTCCTTCCTTTCTCAAGGCCATTCTGCTTGCCTTTCTCACCACCTAAAATTATTTTTACATTTAGATCTTTATGCAAACGCCATTTCTTCAAAGAGGGCTTCTTTGCCACTGCACTTAAAATGGCCTGCCTCTCTTCACATCTGACTTCTGACCCTACTTTATTTCTTAGTTCTTATCTCTCCTTGAAGTTACATTGGATATTTAGCTGTTTACTTATTAATTGTCTATCTCACCAATTGGAATATAAGATCTTTAAGGGCAGGAACCTTATCTTTTTCTAAGTGCATACTCAGAATCTACAATGGTGTCTGGAACAAAGTAAACGTGCCCCAGATAGCTGCTGGGCCAACGAATAAAAGCAAAATAGTGGCTTGGTGCCTCCAGGCATGTTCAGGAGCCTCTGCTCTTCCCCTTGACGCGAGAAATATTTCCCATCTGGCCAACCACGGTCCGTGATGGAAAAATAAATCGAATGACGACATACAAATAGTTCATCCTAATTCAAAGTCTATCTGAATAATTAGAGATTAAAACAATGGAACTCTGCCAAATGAATTGTACAATGAGAATTTTACAATAATTTGAAAAAAGTAATTTAGTGAATAAAACTGTAACTTAACTATTGTATTCAAAATAGCATTTTGTTTGGCTAAAAGTTTAGTAAATTAGTGAGAGTCATAAAACAATAATGTCCAATACTACTTCATACCACTAAAATAAAATCATTTAACAATGATATTGTCACTGTCTATAATTTGTAATTACTGGTTTATAATCTTGGGTTCTTGAAAAAATTAGCTAATGACGTGAGAAATGAGGTATTCGTTACGTATGTTAGATGATCTTAGAAATGTTGTTCTACTGTGTTGACTATTGCTCAAAAATTCTTTAGGCTACATGTTCCCAGAGAAAGGAAGAGGATCATGGATTTGAAATGTGTTACTTACTAAAAAAGATTTTCAAATTTATGACATTTAATGTGCACAAGTGTGAAGCCATTGTAAAATGATGACCTACTTGGTATACACATAGCTGTATATAAATGATATGTACAGGGAACATGCACATGTACATGGCATGTGCATGACAGGTACATGATAGATGCAAGGTACAGGTATGGCAGCATACAGTGGTATATAAGTGATGGCTTAAAAGTAAAAATCATGTTTGAATACTTGTTTTAACAACCCAGTAGAAAAGAGGGATTTGGCCAAATATTCTTATTGTCCTAATCCATCTGGGCTGGTATAACAGAATACCATAGACTAAGTGGTTTATAAACAACAGAAATTTATTTCTCACATTTGTGCAGGCTGGGAAGTCCAAGATCAAGACACTGGCTAATTCAGGGCCTAATGGGAGCCCACATTCTGGTTGATAAATGGCAGTCTTCTCCCAGTGTCCTCATGTGGCAGAAGGGCTGAGGGAGCTCTCTTGGGTCTCTTTTATAAGGGCACTAATCCCATTTATGAAGGCCCTACCCTCATGACTTAAGCACCCCCTAAAAGCCTCGCTTGAGGCACAAATACTCAGTCTATAGCACTTACTAATACTCTGGAATCATATGACCCTATCTTCTTTGACGTGTTTTACTTCTTAATTTTTTATACTTTTCACTTTGAAATAATTTTAGACTCACAGAAGAGTTGTAAAAATAGTGCAAACAATTCCCATATACTTTTCCCCCAGCTTCTCCTAATGTTAGCATCTTATGTAATCACGGTGTAATTCTCAGAACTAAGAAGTTAACATCATATAATGCTATTAACTAGACAACAATCATTCCTTTCCCCCCAATGTCTTTGCTATGTCTGGAACAAATTCTTTGTCCCACATCGTTTTACTTGTCCTGCCTCCTTAGTGTCCTCCAACCTGTGACCATTCCTCTGTCTTTCCTTGTCTTCACAACCTTGACACTTTGGGAGAGGACTAGTCAGTTGTTTGTGAAACGTCCTCCAGTTTGCCAGCGGACACCAAGAGCTGTGCCGTCTGATGTTGAGTTCAATCTTTTTTTCCCCTCAACTGTTCTACCAGTACATGATTCATCAGCTTTTGACTAAGTGGCTAGTGTTAGTTCTGCTTCAGGAAATAAACATGGGTGTGAAACAGACAGCAGAGTGCCGGGACAGCATCAAGAAGTGATTACAAGATACCCAGAGACAGCAGCCCTGGAGCTCCGAGCTGTAGCCAGCAGTGAGAAGCGAAAGACAACACCAGGCTTGATATATGGGACATCTAAGCTCTTCAAGGATTTCCTAAGTGTTCGAATACTGAAACTTAGTAGTTGGGTACATTTTGAACATTTTGTGACCTCATTAAACTGTAAGGATTCTTTCTAGCACTTGTCTACAAGATGACTGCAGCTTCAAAAAATAAATCTACCTCAATAATAAGCAATAATTACTGAGGGTATTATGTGATTCCTGCTATTTAACACACTACTTTTGGGATAAAATGGCAAAATAATTTTGTGACCCTTTTCTTCTGAAAATATAGTCATTGCTTTTATTAACGTGCAATTGAGCTAGTCCAATCTAGCCTATTATTAGTGCCTGTGATATGATTTCACCTCATTTGCAAACAAAAACCCCATCTGGTGGTGTTCTACTAACCTGGTTAGAATTTCAAGTCCTTATTCAATTTACATAAACATCAGTCTCTGTGTACATATTCACTCTGCATATTTAACATTTAAGATTAATTTACTTTTGATCTTTCTTTTAATTCTCCTAAAATATCAACCTTTGAAGTTCAGCATGTTCCAAAGCTCTACACTTTTCAAAAGAAAGTTCTCTGTTTTCTTGTGGGTAATAATCAATGTTTATCCCCTTGTTCTGATTAAAAATATTTTGCAGAGGATAACAATCATATTTTGGGGATAAAATTCCCATTCTCTTGCACTAAAGGAACAATATACCTGAGAATATTTGCTCTTTTTTCCTGAGACAACAACAAATCCCTGCTATTTAAGTATAGCAAATTTTAAGAAATGCGGGAAAAAAGCCTTTGAAAAATGTGTAACTTGGAAAAATAAAAGAAGCAATTCTAAAAATTGCAAATAAGTTATTTACCTATCTGAAGATAAACGGCTGGTTCATTTTTAATGCACTCTCATAGTACAAGTAGATATTGTTCGTCTTATAAATTCAAGCTAAATGCAGTTTAAAAACTAAAAGTGCTGTATTAAACCAAATACACCTATTCCTCAAGTATCCACGTGCCTCTACAGAAGACTAGATTTGGGCTCTCATCTTACTTTTCGGGAAGCCTGGGAATTCAGTATCAGAGTCATTAAATAACTACTACGTTTTCAAAGAAGCAAGTTACTCTTCTAAAATTTTATTTGAAGTGGGAACAATTTGTTATTTTTGCCCCTATAATTTATATCCCTCTATAGTGACTAAAATGAAATCACATTTCTCCCCAAATTAGAAGTGAATCAATTATAGTTTAAATAAGTAAAGCCAAGCAAAGCATATATTTTTTTAATCAGACATAGATAACATACGAACCCTTGTTTGTTAGTATCCTACAGTGATTTTTTTCAATCAACTTCCCTCCCTCTGAGTGTAAGTATAATAAAAAGAAAACAAGCAGAATCAGAGTGGTGAAAGAAAAGGCTGAGAAATATCTGTCTTCATCTATATGATTAAAAACTGAAAATAAGCCGTATAAATTAATAACGAATTTCATATGTGAAATACATTAGTTTCACTTTCTAAAGCACCATGTGACAAGTAGTTTATTTCGCCTTTAGGACTGGGAGTCAGGCTACTTGGGTTTGAATCTCAGGTCTACACACTGCTGTGGGACTTCAGACAAGCAAATTATTCCCTGTAAATCTGTTTGTCCGTCTGTAGAAAGCAGATGATAATAGCCATACCTACCTTATATGGTCATAAAAATTAAATTATATAATCAAAGTAAAGTGGTTAGCATAGGTCTGGTACATATGAAGGGGTAATTAAATATGAGTTATTATTCTCATCACTATGATTTCAAAAATCTCTAAAGTTAACAAAAATAATTTTTTCATGTTCAGTTGAAGATAAAACAAGTATCTCCCCCTCCCTTGTTTTTATTTTCCTTTTCTAAATAAGGAATTTTTTTATTTAACTCAAAAGCATGTCTATGATGAAGAGAGGTAAAGACAATGATTTAAGTTCTTGGAAATTGATTGCACTGGGAGGCTCTTAAAATACCAGGTTCTCATGCTACTTGGAGGGCTAGATTGTATTTTGTTCAATAGTTTACAATCTGCATATGCCAATTCTTAATCCATTTTGGCTTCTATAACAAAGTACCGGAGACTGGGTGGCTTGTAAACAACAGATGTTTATTTTTCATGGTTGTGGAGGATGCAAAGCCAAGATCAGGGTGCCAGCACGGTTGGGTTCTGGTGAAGTCTTCCTCTTCTTGGTTGCAGACTGTTGACTTCTCACTGCGACCTCATGTGGCAGAAGGGGCCAGGGATCTCTCTGATGTCCCTTCTGTAAGGGCACTAATCCTATCATGAGGTCTCTACCTTCATGACCTAGTCACCTCCCAAAGGCCCTAACCCCCTAACACCGTCACATTGGAGGTTAGGATTTCAACAGATCAATTTGGGGGGAAACACAAACTTTCAGTCCATAACACTCTCCTAACTATTCATTCTCTATATTGCCACTGAATTATCACCTGCGCTAGGAAGATTTTTCTGAATCCCTAAATTTAATTATCTCTTGATTTTGACATAAGTCCTCTAGTCTTTGCCCTTGTTTATAGTCTAACTGTGTGATCCTTGACAATCATCGGAATTCTGTGAAATGAGGGAAATGGCTTGATGATCTCAAAGTTTTGATATTGGGGTGAAGTTCTGATGATTCTGTTGCAAATATGGACACAAATTTTTCACTGGCCACTCCCTAAAGTTATCGGAGGTGTTTCATTCAAGTGCTCTCACCTGTACTTCAAAAAGCGGTCAGGTTTCCACGCGGAGAGCTTGTAGGTCAAAGGAAAGTAATGGAAGATGATGGACATTCCAGGGAAGGGATAAGAAGAAAGTTATCTTTTAAGTAAAAGTGACACGTTAAAACGAGAGCTGCAAAGAGACTTCTCATGTAGTAGCTGGCATCACAGAGCAACGGATGGCACAGTGTCTCCATCTGGAAAGAATTCAGTTCATGTATTAAATTCCACCCCTCCCCTTCCAAAAATAACCACCTTTAGCAGCAGTATCAGTAGCTGCTGCTTCAAATAAAGAGGACAATGATAGATAGGCACATCCCTGGGTAGAGAGAAGAAAGACGCTTGATAAAGAGCATTTTTGCCATTTAAAATGTCTTAGAGATTTGGACAAATCTGACAGAAATTAAGTTATTTTCTGAAAGTGATCCAAATTGAACTCTCAGAACTCAGAGACATTTCAGAAATCTGAATTACTCCTTGTTTGAATTGATTTGTCTAGTTCCGTGACCACAGGCGGGATGATATTTGACAGAGAGCTTCTGTCCCAGGTTCACCCCCATCAGGCAATGCTGAGCTGCAGGTCCCTTCGTTACTTCCCAGAGCCGGAGTCTTCCGAACGAGGCCTGACTTATCTTCATACCTTTAATGGGCTACTGTCAACCCCGGCTGATTGGGTTTCGCTGCTTGCCTGTCTAGCGCTGTCTCGTTCAATTGAAAGCCCACTGCTAGATTAAAAGGAAACTTTCTAGGATCATACACAGGATCTGCTCCGTGTTAGGAAACGTGAACCTCCCTCTTTGCCCCCCGCTGGATGCGAGACAATTTCAAGGATCGATTCTGATCTGAGATGAGATTTCTGGAACTCCAGTGTCATCAGAGGCCAAGGCCTCCCCGAAACTGGCAGCAGAATTACAGACTCAGAAAGTGTGCAGGACAAAAGGTGCCAAATTTGTGAGCCTGTGAAGTTAACAATTGGTTAGGAGGCAGCCTGAATTTTGTATAAGATTGGCTGAAACTCACGGGTATTTAAACTATTTTTTAGTGCTAAGTCATTTTTCAGCATGATTAAAACAGAGGTGTCGGTGCCCCAGCTCATGGTGGAGGTATCTTCATTGATCTTCTCACCATAGCTTCTCTCTCTTAGTGTCTGTCTTTTTCTCGTCTCTCTTCCTTGGCAGTCACTTAAAAAGTGTCTTTTGGTACATCTACTGTGTCCCCCTCACCGCACACTTTCTCTTGCTGTCTCTTCCTTTCTGTCAATGCCTGTAGCATGTTAGCAGCACCAGCCTCTGTCCCCACTTACATACTCTCAGAAATAAACAGATTGCTAATCTTTGGTCTAGTAATTGAAGAATCAGAGGTATAATGTAAAGCTCGCGGAATTTCTCTTATAGTGCTTAATCATTCATAACATAGATCATTTGAAATCTACTCAAAATAAATTTTTTTTCAACGCTGATCTCGTGCAAGGGAAAACCGACATGTCTATTCTATTACCCAGAATGCTTTATGTCTATTGACCAGGATACTGTACCAAGATACGAAAGTGTAGATATCTCTGTTTTTCAAAAGCTCTATGCTAAAGGCTTTATTCTCAAACATTTTGAAAACTGTAAAACTACAGCGGACTAAGATGCTATGCTCATGCATAAATCTGTTATATTCTTATTCATATGTTTATTCTGACACTACCTCTTTTCAAATACTTAAGGGAATTGGAAAGAATGACTCTAAAATCTGGGAAAGTAAAGATCTCATAATAAACTGACCTTACTGCCATGAAAAACAAATCAGCTATAGTGTGACACAAGGTTTTACAACCTAAGGGAGAAACTCTTCCCTGGATAAAGACACGGCAGACTTTACAATGAACTCCTTTTAAATAAAATGCATTCCATCAAGCAAAATGTAATAGGAGGGAATGGTGCCTGCTTCTTCACACCTTTGTCCCGGTGCACGTAGCATGTTGTGGAAGAAAGCAAGAAGCCCAAGCCTCGGAGCCTATAACTGCAGCAATCCAGGAAACAACAGTGCAGGGGTAGCAAGATCGTTCCAGTCTAAGAAGAAGACATCTCGAGAAGTGCCGTGCAGCAAGAAAAGCAAGAATATTCTATGTGTTACATTAAAACATTCATGTAGACTCTTTTTAAACTCATTAGAACTGTAAATATCTCTAAAGCATCGCAGTTCCCTGATATAGGGAAGTGCCAGGATAATGCAATTCTCCAGCTTCAGGGAGGGAGGTGGTCCCATAGCTGAGTCTTTGCCACACTGAGACGGTCACTCTCGCCCTTCTGTGGAAGGTCCTCGCTTCGCTGATACTTGACGTTGGGAGACAGGCTGCAGCAGTAGGGAGCTGTGACAGTGCCTTGTTATTTACTACCTTACAAGGCAGCTTCCTCTTCAGACAACCTCGTGGCTCACGTCCACACTCCGGGTTCTTGTCCAAAGTACTTACCACCTTCTAACACCTTCAACGCACCTTGGGGGTTGAATTGTGTCCCCCTGGAAAAGATATGGTGGAGTCCCAACACCCAGTAGCTCAGAATGGGACCTTATTTGGAGACAGAGTCTTTACAGAGGTGATCAAATTAAAATGAGGTCATTATGGTGGACCCTAATCCAATATGGTTGGTGTCCTTATAAAAGAGGGGAAATTTGGACATATGTCTAGAGGGAAGTCCATGTGAAGACATGGGGACAAGACGGCCCTCTACAAGCCAAGGAGGGTGGCCTGGAACAGATTCTCTCACACAGCCTTCAGAGGGAACCAACCCTGCCCACACCCTGATTTCAGACTTTTAGCCTCCAAACTGTGAGATAATAATTTTCCATTGTTTAAGTCACCCAGACTGTGGTACTTTCTTATAGCAGCTCCCTCCCCCCAAACTAACACACTAGCTAATTTAATGCACTATCTAATCTATTTAACTATTTACTACTTTATGATTTGTTGCATGCCCACCTACTAACAACCTGTTTAGGGAACAAAATGTGGAGGAAGGAATATTGAAGCTGATATAACCACTGCCCTGAACAAGTAGGATGTTTGAGGGTGTCATGGAAAAGTGGCTCATTTCTTTCTCTTCACAGTCCATTCAAATCGCCTCTATGTGGGCAGCTTCTTCTCACATCCACGGATGAAGTCAGGATCTGTTCCAGGAAGTGTCTCTTCATTCTCAGATGAGAACAAAGTACTCCAGATGCTGTCACTTCGAGCGACAGTCTCAGGTCAGGAATTGAAGTACCCAGTCAAGTGTGATAATAGCAATTTCCAGACTTTGGAATTGACTGCTTGCTTGCCTCTTGTCATTGCTTTCTTCTCCCTTTCTTGTCTTCCCTCTTGCTGACTGCTAGCATCTGCACTCTTCAGTCAGCAGGCTGGGGTGCTTTCTTTCATGGGGGGCTTTTGTGGAGCCTTTCGATACTCTTCCCCTTCTGGTCCCTGGAGACTCACCCTGGAGTGCCTTGCGCCTGGCTCAGTGCATTAGCAGTCTAGCAGGTTGGCTGTGGGTCTCTCCTCCGCCCCCAGGCATCTGGCAGTACCTCCAGCTTCTTTGCACCACACCAGTGTCCCTTCAGCCGCTCTATTTGACAGGCTCTAAAGTAATCCCATGCTTGCTGTCTCCTGTACCAGCCCGATGCTAAACATTCACACATCTTTTTTCCATCAAGTTCTGATATTTGACAGGATGAATATCAGATGGAAACAGCTCCTTCATGTAGCAATTTTTCTTGGCTTTGTTTTCAGAGGTGGCCACAAAGGCTCTCACTGTTCTGATTTTCCAGGGAGTGTCTTCCTTGGTGTTTCCAAGCAGATACTGGTGTTTCTCTATGTCTCTACATCTGCACAATCTACAGGCTCAGTTTGGAAGCCAGGACCGATTGTCTTGGGCCTTGGAAAAATCCAGAGTAAAATAGTTCCATTTTAACATCCTATCATAATGAGATTGCAAGAAGGATCTGGCTACAGTGAGCAGCTGAGCAATCCACGGAGGAGTCAGGGCCCTGGGAGGGAGCTATGGTGGAGGGCAGTAGTGAGGGGACAAATAATGGCTCATTTTAGGAACTTAAAGAATTTCAGTGTGTGCCAGAGTGTAGCAAAGTCCAGAGGAAAAAAGAAAGGAAGAAATAAAGGGAGGAAGGGAAAGAAAGTACACTGTAAAATTCTGTTATTCATGCTAACTTAATAATCATTAAAGGGGTTTAAGCTTTGCTCTGATATTTTAGTTGCCATAAAGAGTAATATGGGAAAGAAGAAGATCTAGAATTTTGGGTATCACAGATGACAAAGAAATGAAGAAGAGGCACTGTCCAAGATATTTGACAAAAATAATAAAGAGTAAAATGCTAAATAAGAGATGTAGAGATTGACAGCTGAGAAAACAGTATTAAAGTGGCTAGGATGGGCTGGCCCTGTGGTCGAGTGATTAAGTTCTCGTGAAATGCTCATCTAGGCCATGCTGAGGTGGCGTCCTGCATAGCACAACCAGAGGCACTCACGAGTAGAATATCCAACAATGTACCGGGGGCTTTAGGGAGAAGAAGAAAAAATACAAAAGATTGGCAACAGGTGTTAGCTCAGGTAACAATATTAAAAAAAGAAAAAAGTCTAGGAATTGAGTAATTACATCCCTGACTGGAGAAGACCTTGTGATAATAACGTCACACCAAAGATACTTCTCGGATTTGTACCAAGTACTTTAGTAAATTATATCACCCTTTTCCTTAGTAGAAGTCAATTTAATGAGTTACTATCTTAGTGGATGCTCACATGAAGGTATTAATTAAAAATAGTACTGTTCATTTTACTAGAAGTCACCAGTTCGGTAACTCATTAAAATTAGACTGGGAAATATTTCCACAGCTTTCAGACTAACTCTGGCAGTGAAGAACTAATGTACTTGAGAAAATTCCAGTAACTAAAATAAACGAGTCCTTAAAATACCATGTTTTTTGGTGTCAAAACCATCCTAGCGAATGTGTAGACTGTGTGTGGTATGACCACGTAGTACGTCTTTCAAAATGGACAATTTTGAGAGTGAAAGGAAGAGCTATTAATAGTTAAGCTGAGACAAAAGTGTAAACCGGGGCTGTCGGATACACAACCTATCTGATAGCAGATAGCGAGGTTAGTTTTACTGCATAGACTAATT
This sequence comes from Equus przewalskii, assembly GCF_037783145.1. NCBI lineage: Eukaryota > Metazoa > Chordata > Mammalia > Perissodactyla > Equidae > Equus > Equus przewalskii. Next base: position 75,348,636 of record NC_091846.1, read on the forward strand.
TCATTAGGGCAGTATTTCTTTAAGGATCTGTTTTTGAAATAAAAATGTACATGCAAAGATATAATACATTGTTAACAGTGAAACTTCTGGGCAAATTCCATTACCAGAAACTTTCTGCCATGAAAATACCTAAGATAATGTGAGATTTCCATAGGAGAAGAAACCAGTAAGATAATTATGGATCAAAGAAACATGTGGGCCATACTGGATGAATGTCGGCAGCCAAAAGGTGGCCTGGAAGAGACAATGCGAGCAGAAAGAAAAGCAAGAAAGAGGGGAAGATGAAGGAGAGAGCAAAACAAATGCTAGCAATATTTCCAAGATTTTCCTTACAGCCAGTAAAGCGGCAGGAATTGGGACAAGTGGGCCATTCCAATGGGGACATCCAATGACGTTCTGCTTCATTAAATCAGATAACATATTTTTGAGCTCTCATTATGTACTAGGTGCTAGGCGAGATACGAAAAAATAAGACCTAGCTCCCCTTTCTGATAAAATTAATAGGCTACAGCAGAGCCATATGAAAAATGAGAATGCTATGTTTTCAAAGAAGACCAGCTTTTATACGACAAGAAAAACGAATCTAATTAAGTCAGGTTGATTGCCTTTGTGTTCATGGCAGCAGTCAGTTGAAAATCATTTTTTAAATCAAGATGTTCTTATTAATCACACTAAATGAACTGATTCCACCGGTTACCCTCTTACTTGCTGTGGTGGTTGTTGAGTTGACGGACGGACAGACGGCCATCCTCATCCTCACTTGGCCAGCTTTGGGGTGACGCCAGGAAAAGACAAGACCTTCCCAACACTGAAGTCCATAATAAGCCTCCCCGAAGGTCACAGACTGAAGGCCATGGAAACCTCCCAGTAAACGCTCAGAACTCCCCGGGAGTGCAGGCGGATCAGCACCGCCCTCCAGGTACCTTTGAGGCTCCAAAGACTGCGAGGCTGAGCCCTTGAGATCTGTCACCGTGATCTCACAGGCATATCTTTCTGTGGTTTTTCTCTTCATGTTTTTGCTGCTTCTGTCAGTCAGCAAGTTTGTGATTTTCTCTACAGCTGCCCCAGCTTGCTAGGGCTGCCATAACAAAGTACTTAAACGGACAGCTTAAACAGCAGGAATTTATTGTCTCAGTTCTGGACCCTAGAAATAGGAGAGCAAAGTGTCAGCAGGGTTAGTTTTTTCTGAGGCCTCTCTCCAAGGCTTGTAAATGGCCACCTCTCACTGTGTCTTCTCGTGGTCTTTCCTCTATGTCTCTCTGTTTCCAAATTTCATCTCCTTATAAGGACACTAAGCATATTGGATTAGGGCCCACCCTAAGGAGCTCATTTTAACTTAATTACCTCTTTAAAGACCCTATCTCCAAATATAGTCACATTCTGAGGTCCCGGGGGTGAAGACTGTCTTAGTGAGCTCAGATGCCATAAAAAATACCTTATACTGGGTGGCTTAAGCAACTGAAATTTATCTTCTTGCAGTTCTGGAGACTACAAGTCCAAGAGCAAGGGTCCAGCAGGTGTGGTGTCTGGTGAAAACTCCCCCCTTAGGTTGCAAATAGCTATCTTGCGTGCTCATGTGGTACATGCGTAAAAAGAGAGCTGGTTTCTCTTCCTCTTCTTCTAAGGACACCGCCCCTGTCCGTTTAGGGCTCCACTCTTACGACCTCATTTAACCTTTATCACCTCCTCAGACTCCCTATCTCCAAACACAGTCATATTGAGGGTGGGAGCTTCAACATATGAATTCGGGGAGACATGGTTCAGTCCACAGCAGGATTCAACATCCAAATTTGGGGAGTGAGGACACAGAGCCACGCAAAATGGAAACATTTTTGTGTTATCAAAAGATTTTTCTGTGGCCACTTCCACATCCAGTTTTGGAGGAGTGCAAGAGAAAATACTCAGGGAAGCTCCCCAACAGTAGTGCCCCAGTAGGCACAGCTGTGCTACCAAGAAGAACGCGTACAAGGCTCTTTTCAATCAGGAGAACATCTGAATAGCCCATTCCAGTGCTTAAAGCACTTAAGGAGGCTGAACTGCAGGAGAGCAATAACAGAGAATGGCAAAGAGGAGACACTCACAGAAAATATTCTGAAAAATCTCATCATTAGCATTTAATGAAAGAACTGGAATAAAAGGCTCTAGTGCCATCCTTGTCAATTTCAGTTATATAACAGCAAAACAGGTAGTGCACTTCTCTTACGCTGTAGTGGAGAAGGGTTTCTCAGCAGAGTCTAGCCTGCTCATCCCTTCATTTCAGTGCGGTGGAATTTGTGTGTGTGTCTGTGAAACATGACTTCTAGATAGAGATTATAAAGCAGGAAATTACAAGTATTAATTGACTGATTGTGTGTTCATATAAATATATACAAAATCACCTAAGATAATGGCAGAGGCTAAAGGAAACAAGGTGACCTGGGGCATAGTTGGAGAATGGAACACTACCCTTTGTGGAAGGTCTAACACCTGGGACTACAGGTCAAGGTTCTGGTTTGCGTTGTCCCTTACACCACACACATCAGCTGACTGGCTCTAAGAACCAGGCCAGCCATCCCAGTAAGGAAACTACCTCAAGGGCCACCATGAGGGCTATTTCTGAAGTCTGCTTTTCCAGAGACCATCCATAGGTGTCTGCTTCCCTTGTTAACTTCATGCAGTACCCGTAGCTGGTGGCCTTCTTCCTGTCCCTTATATTTCCTTTCTCTTCTCTAGGTCTGAGAGATGACGATAGAAGGAAAACTTACAGATGTTCCAGGACTCTACCTTTGTTTTGAGTCTTCCTGATAATAAGGTAAAACTCTCTGCTGTGGAATGCCAGGGAACCTTGTTGAGGACTTTGAAATGCTTTGTAAACTCATTGCACCAACTGGTACTTCTAACTTAGACAGGCATGCCCATTAATCACATGTACATGGTAACCAACAAAAATGATTCCCAGGCCGTCCTGTGTCGTTGGAGGCAATCACCCAGGATTGTACTCTCATTGTGTCAACCTATTTCTCAGTCTGCCCAAATTTCTGTCTATATTTAAACATTACTTGGTATTAACATTTGACTTCCTACACTTTGATTTTTAGATTTCCCCAAAGACATGGCCTTGGGTTCATCCTTTTTCTCCATATTTTTCAAGTAGAATAACCTATGACAGTTTCCAATTTTAGGCCCTAGGAATCTAATCCCTGGCTCTAGTCTATTTAATTAGTGCTCATGGAAAGGAGAGGAATCAAAAAGTTACTTTGGTGGTTAATATTAATAAGTCTTCCTATACATAGAAAATTCCAACACCCTAAAAATAACCTAGAGATTGGCATATAAGGCTTATGATATAAATGATGGCCATCCTGAAAAGTGGTTAAAATTGGAGTGGCTAATACACTGTTACATAATTGATCCAGTTATAGATGAACTTGACTGATATTTATTCATTTTCTCTCCACCAGCTTGACAATGCTCCAGAAGAAGAGAAATAATGGGAAATTCATATTTCATCCTGATTGTCCTTTTCAAAACAAAAGAATTTTGTATTTTTTCTCTAAACTCCGTGGTAAAGTTTACAATTCCCACCTTTAAAAATCCACATTGAAGGAAGAAGTGTGGAATGAAGTTCCTTGCAGAATGATTATCTTTTACATATTTTCTTATTATTTTGGCTATCTAAAGCAATAACCACAAAAGTTTAACATTGGTAAGATTCAGATTTCTCCCAGTTATCCAATGGATTCAGAAGAGGGAGATTTTATATTCAACCCAAGAGAAGGGACATAGAATCTTAAATGTTGGCAGTTGTGTCCAGCTCATTCATAAACAAACATCCAAAAAAAATCCAAACAATGGAGAATATATGGACAACGTGAATGGTAATGTTTAAGAACATTTATTCACTCTTGTGGATACTTCTCGAAACTGAGTGAAAGCATCTTAAAATGGTGGTTCTGGGGCTGGCCCCGTGGTGGAGTGGTTAAATTCCCACGCTCTCCTTTGGCAGCCCAGGGTTTCACCAGTTCGGATCCTGGGCACGGACATGGCACTGCTCATCAGGCCATGTTGAGGCGGCATCCCACATAGCACAACCAGAGGGACCTGTAGCTAGAATACACAATTACGTACTAGGGGGCTTTGGGGAGACGAAGAAGAAAAATAAAACACGAAAAAGAAGATTAGCAACAGATGTTAGCTCAGGTGCCAATCTTTACCAAAAAAAAACCTTTAGAAAAACGATAGTTCTTACTGTTATTCTTCTTGTGTGGAATAAATATTATAGCAGATTTTTCTAGGTTGAAAATTCATTTATTTTTCTTTATTTGTGCTGTTTCTGATACCAATTACATCCACATGTTACTGTTGACAAGCCAACTTGACTTGTTAATACAGAGTAAATAACTTGATACCCATACATGTCTTGATCACTGACATATTTATTCCTCAACACATAACAATGTCCAGTACACAGTTGGTACTTAACACATATTTGTATATGAATAAAAGAATGAATTGATGGTTAGAAAAACATAAGCGATACATTATTCCAACTTCAAGAGATGAGAGAAACAAAAGCTTTCTTTTCAAATTTTTTACCAACTAGAAAGTGATGACCTCGCTGTTGATCCTGAGTATTTCCAAATGTGAGGAAGGCTGCATCCAAGGGGTGGCAGGAAGCTCCCATTTAGAGCAGAATGTCACATTGGTGCTAAAAATGACGATCGTAGTGAGTGCTATGGTCATAGGTTATAAGAAGTAGAGCTCTTTCAACCCTAACCCCCCTAAAACCAATACCGCTATAGACTGCATCCATCATATTCACTAGAGAAGATGCAGACGCAGTGACTTGGCTTGACAGAGATGGGGGAGACAATAAAAGTTTCAGAAGCAGCTCTCTTACTATTTGTTTAATGGGAAAAAATAGGTAGGGTCTTGTATACAAAACATATAATTAAATACAATATATATTATATATTTTAATATGTAGTATTATATATACTTATAATATGAGGTAAGCGCTCATTTGTATGAAGATACACACACATGTAAAAAATATAAATGCATGTGTGTGTACGTGCATGCGTGTTTGAATGTCTATGAGTGTGTTCACATGTGTGTGTGCCTATAGGTGTGTGCATGCCTCCATATCAATGAGCTTTTATGTTGGCATACACAACGGAACACCCACAATATAGTGAGATGTTCAATGTTCATTGTACTTCCCTAAAATAAATAATTCAAAATTAAAACAAAACAGGGGGCAGCCCGGTGGCGCAGCAGTTAAGTGTGCACATTCCGCTTTGGCGGCCTGGGGTTCGCTGGTTCAGATCCCGGGTGCGGACATGGCGCCTCTTGGCAAGGCCATGCCACGGTAGGCGTCCCACATATAAAGTAGAGTAGAGGAGATGGGCACGGATGTTAGCTCAGGGCTAATCTTCCTCAAAAAAAAATAAATAAATAAAACAAAAAAATACTCACGCGCGCACACACACACAAAACGCCTAAGTGAGAATAAATCAGTCCAGCTGATGAGAGAAAGGCACTTCTCTCCTGCCTGCTCAGCCCGGGAGCTCCTCAAAACTCCGCAGCCCGGCCCCAGGTCACCATCACGATACAGCCTCCTTGAGTCTTTTGCCTGTAGAGCTCTGGCTAGTCCAGATTCCCTGGCTTCCCACTTCTTGAAAGAGTTCAGCTCTTCCTCACAGCCCACCAGCCCCTTCCGAGTTTAAAGTGATAGGGATCCCCTGAGACGCATTACCCGGAGGAGCAGAAGCAGCGGAATGCCCTAGATCCTGGCTTTGATTTCTGCTAAAATATCTGTGGAACTGCTTTGATGTGTCCTTTATATACATGTCATAAAAAAGGCCTAACAAAAACAAACATTGAAGCAGAAGAGAACAATAAGGTATGCAATAATTATATTGTTCTGTGTACACTATTTTGCAGGGGTGAATTATTTACATAAAATGATATGCCAACTAAAGTCATTGTATAATGATGCTCCTTTTAAAAGACTGTAATGTTTCATTTTAAATAATTTTATGAGACCATAATGTACAACAAAAATACTACTAGAATTAAAATTTTGCTAATTGTCTGCCATGACATTCACTTAATATCTCATTTACTTTATACCTCTGCCTCAGAATTGCATACTATAGCTCCTGCATGTAATTATTTAATAGACGATTCACAAATCATCTAATTTTCTAGCTTTTCAAACATAATTAGGCACATTAACATATAGGAATTTAGCGTATTATCAATTAGTTATGCAAATGTAGGTGTGGATTATGCAATAGAGTAGGTAAATTTTTTTTAATAGTAAACAATTTATTTGATGGTTTTTTTCTGTATGATTACGCTTATGTTAGGTAAACATTAAGAAAAATTTGCATTTATAAAATAAATGCAACAGGGAGGAGAGGGTCTTCAATTATGGTTTTTGGCAGTGGTTCTGAAGCTTCAGCATGCATTAAAAGCATCTGGAAGGCTTGTAATTACACTGATTGCTAAGCTCCTGACAGGATGTCTGTGTTGGAGCCTAAGAAACTGCTTTTCTAACAAGTTTCTAGTTGATACTGATGTGGCTGTTCTGGGGCCCACATTCTGAGAACTGCTTTAGGCCAAGGTTACGCCCAGGGTAATTGCTAACACAGAAATTCCAAGATATAGATCATCGGCAGTTAACATTTATAAATGCAGATAACAGGTCCAGTATCATCAGATGTTTCAAATTAAAAATCAGTTAATTCCAGTAATAGTTTGATTTTTTCCAACCAATTCATGAAATCAGAGTAAAGCTTTTGGAAATCAACTCTGTTCATAGCGAAACATCTGTTATTCCTGTTCTTTTAAATTAAATTCCGTTTTCAATTCCAAGTTTTAGGTACTTTCTTCAAAGTTATCTATAGATCAGATTTTAGAAATGTTTTAACTTTTGAAGAACTACTTTGTAAATTATTCCCAATATACTACTAATTGTTAGTGAACAGTTTTTGAAAATAAAGCCTGTAAATTTTTGCTATATTTGTTTAAAATAAAGTGGAAACTTTTAATCAAAATACTCAATAAATAAGCACCAAAATACTTTAGCTTTTACATTTTTTGGTGCTTTCAGTGCTTTTAACAATTGAAAACAAAATGTGTAAAAAAGGAAAACTAGAAGTATATCTTTGTAAAAGCAAGTAAGTAACAGAGCAAATTAATGTTCTAATTATGTGGTAAGAGTTCAAACAGTGTTCAAGACTTAATATTCTGCTATAGAGCCTTGCAATATCTCAACTCATGGGAAGAATCTTTTGAAGAAACTTCTATTTTTAATTGGGTAAATTTATACTCTATACCAGAATTGCATGAAATTTGGAAAGCTTGTAGTTTTGAAGCATCTAAAATGAGCAAAATATTTAAAATAATAATTAACAAAGAAAAATTGTTTTGCCACAAAAATATTTTCCAGACAAAATAGTGTGACTTGAACCAAAGCACAACAACAGCAAAAAACGTGATAATGTTTGCACTCAAATATTTATCTATTTAAATGTAAAAAAGGGGCCAGACCTGGTGGCCTAGTGGTTAAATTTGCCATGCTCCATTTCAGTGGCCCGGCTTCATTTCCTGGCACAGACCTACACCACTTGTCAGTGGCCATGCTGTGGCAGTGGCTTGCATACAGAAAAAGGAAGATTGGCAACAGATGTTAGCTCAGGGTGAATCTTCCTCAGCAAACAGTAAAAATAAAAATAATAAATAAATACGTATATATTTAAAATGTTCTATTGACAATAAGCTCCGATTAGTAAAAATTTCTGAGTCTTCCAGATACCTCACTACCTGTAAAGACATTTTTCCTCAATTAGAAACAGCATAGCATGGTCAGAGTTAATTGAAACTTGATATTTTCAAATTCTGTGAACATGAAACAAGAAAATGTTAACGCATCTTTGATGATTGCAGGCAATCACATTTTGAAAAACTAAGGCCAGATTTTAAAAGTTATTCTTCAGGAAAATACCAAGGGCATAGTATTTGGGAGAGAAGTGGCTAATATACCAATTAAAATATGTCAAAATTTATCAAAAATAATTATTCTGTGTGTGTTACTATTTGATGTTCAAATAATTAATATAAGGTTTTGGGGAGGATTTGTTTTGTTTTAATATGCATGAATTTTACTTTGGAAAGGAATTTCATAAAAAATAATTTTTGTATATAATGCAAAATTCTGCCAAAACCAATTTGTTGGCCAATACTTACATATTTCTTTTGATTACGTAGTTCTAACATGCTCTTTCATTCTCAAAATTGTCTCCAGTTGGTCAACAAATTATCTAGTGGATCCAATTTCACTTAAAAGTGTTTTATCTCCTCTCTGAATTGTCCTCTCTTAGAACTCTAGTGAAAAATAATACAAATTTAAATTCACTTTTATTAACTTGCCTTAACACTTAATCAATCCTATGTTTTTATGTGTAGGAATTTCTTATAGTCTTTTCTAATGACACAGTTTATAAAGCAAACCTTGATGTATCACTGCGCTCAAAAGTAATTGACTGAGAAGACTCCACGTAGACACTCCTTCCCCAGTGAAATTATGTAGATGCCTGATTAACCCAACCCAACTGAGATGGGCTCCTGGAACTCAGCAGAATGAATGAATCTTAGTTATGTGCGTATTCTGATTTGGCCAACGTGTGAATCCTCGTTGATCACAGAGGACTGAAGGTCACACCTGCAATGCTGAAAGGATATACTTTTCTTGTCCAGTAGTCCACTGGCACGATGCTCTCTCTTTTAAAATCTAATCTGAAGCATCTTTAACACAACAAGTACTGGACATAAATTAAAGCAAATTATTATTTTGTCAACTTTTTTCTGACAGGCTTTTCTCTAGAGTTGCTCATTTCCATGTCAAAGGAAAACAAATATTGTGCATCTCTAAAATAAACAGACTGTTTTTAAATTATGCTCAGCCAACTGAAAGAATCGTTACTTCAAAAAATGGTGTTGGATTTCTTTCCTTGCTGTAACAATTGTCAATCAGCCCTAATGGCATGCGACTGGAGATATATGACTGCATAATGCGTTTAGGATAGCATAAAGTCATCATCAAACCGCACAGGACAGCTTGGAGTTAACAAGGACTTTTTACATAATTTGACTTTTTAATTGTTTTCAAATTAATTTGTTTACTTACTTTAGTATCAAGCTGTGTAGTCAGATAATACCCTAATCACTTCTTATAAAAGGGCATTTTAATCTTCATACCCGTTGAGAGCAGACTAAAACGGCCCTCAATGACCCTCACCTCCTGACGCTCACCCCCACATGTAATCCCCTGCTCCTGAGTGTGGGCAGGCCCAGCCAGGCTGACGGGATGTCCCTTCCATGCTTAGATTCCACAAGGCAGTGACTTCCCCCTTGCTAACAGACTCTCCTTTGCTGGCTTTGATGAAGCAAGCAGCCATGTTGGAGAGGACACTGTGAGATCATAAATATGTGCTGTTTTAAGTCGCTAACTTTGCAGCAATTCATGATACAGCAGTAGATAACTAATACAATTCTTGACAGTATAGTCTGGTTTCCTTTGGGTTATATAAATTCTCAATGGATTTTGCTCACAAATGTGTCAACTAGCCGTATCCTTGTGCTTCAACCACATTTTCATTGAAAGACACATAAAAGTACAAGCTTTGAAGTCAGACAGAGCTGAAGGTGAAATCCATGTTTGTGCAAAGAATGTACCCTCACTTGGCCTTAGTTTCCTTGTCTCTAAAAGGGGTTGTATTGTTCTTACTTAGGAATATATGAAGTGACTGCAAGTTCACTTAACAGGTTATCTGGAATTACCACCATTAAAGTCCTAAAGAAAACATTATAATCCATGACTTTTAAGAGTTTTCCTTATTTCTGGCCACTCTGCCATACTGCCACACCAACACATCACCTTTTCAGTGCAACATATTGATCCAGCTGTCAGGCTTCAGCAAAACCTGTGGAAGAAGTGTCCTTCCGGAGGTCGGAGTTTTCTCACCATGAAGATGTCCAGGTTGGGTCCCTGCAGGCCTGACGATGTAACTCTGACTGATGGATTGCAGCTTCGTGGTGCACAGGGGGCTGGTGCTCCATGTCTGACCCCAGACTTTGCTTCCACCTGTGCTTTTTCTCTTGCTCTGTCTTCCCTGTTTCCATAATCCCTTATGGTTTGGATGCAGAGAAGGGCGACCATGGAAATGATTCAAAGTAAAGTTTCTAATCCTTGTACTTAAAAATTCTCTTCAGCTATTTTTCTATGACTTGCTCTCTAACTTTCCTGTGTAAGGAATGCACTTGCTCTAACAGAGCATACATGCATCTGGAGGGAACCCCGCTGATTAAAGAGCTGCTCTGCAGAAGAATCTGGGCTGGGAAAAAAATAGCAAGTCTGAAGTGATTAGATGTCAGGCTACTCCATTACTCTGTTCATTTGGTCTTGAAAATGCATAATTCAACATTGTAAATGTGCTCTGAAGATGAAAAAGAATGCATTTTTCATAGCTTATATGACATGCCCAATGTAATACTTAAGCAAGTTGCTAAATCAATCCTGTAAAGTAGGGGGGAAAAGTGGCCAATAGTTTTAATAAATGCTAAGCACTGAAGGAGAGTTCTTCCATAAGGAAATCCAATACCTTCTTTCCTCCAAAAGATCAGAGAGAAACGATAGCTCTCTTCTTTTTACCTCATATAACCAAAATCTTATGTTATTGAAAAAGTAGTCATAAGATTGTTTTGGTCCATGGAAGGGAAGAAAAGAGTTACTATTACACCTTAACCTTTTGAATGGAATAACATAAAATAAGGCTGAAGCTTTGTCAGCGTTAACAGTTCTTACTTAGATTTTCATGAATCAGGGTGCAATCAATAAAAACTTGAAAAAGATAATGGCATATTTACAGGTCTTTTGTACGATACAGATATGAAAGTATATCGTTGTCCTAATAAAGGTAGCCTTAAATTCCACCTTAAGTCCACTCTAAATTCTACTTTTTTGAAAGAGCTATAGAATCAAAATAACCTCTCCCACTCCTTACTTCACCCCAGAGTAGAGGCTTTTTCTCCTAACCAAAATTAAATTCTTAAAAATTATTTGACTGAGATTCTGTCAGTGCGCAATTTGCAACTTGGAGGTAAAAACAACTCTAGGAACCTGCACTAACCATTCCAGAATAGGGGCAATTCTAAAGTAAACAGGCATTCAGCAGCGCCTTGCTAACTTCTCTGAATTAATGATGGCTTCAAAGAATTTGCCCACTGAGAGAACATGGCTTACTTTTGAAAAAGAAAAATAAATATTTTGCCAATTATTGTAATAGTCAAGTAGAGTATTAAAAAATTTGAAGGTTAAATTGATTAATCGAGAGCAAATTCTGAAGACCGAACAATTCAGTTCCTTAGAAGACAATTCTTGAAAAAGCATGCAGTAAGCACTCGTGAAAAGTTTAGAGAACGGATTTCAGTACTAAATACTAAACAGGGATGTCAGAGACGATGCTAGAAAGTCAATAAATATTCTATTGCCTTCCACTGTGTGTACTTTGGTAGGAATTATAAGTTTACTGAAAAATGAGTCCTGTGGATTGTATGCAGAATAGCAAAATAAAACCGAGCAAGGTCAAAATAAGGAGTTTAAAAAGATGAATCAACAAATAAAATCCAACACCAATAGGCTGTCAGCTCTATACTGAAAGGAGTTTTCAGGGACAGGAGTGTTAGCTACTGTCTGGGCCCAAAGTGGTAGATGTCAGATCTCGGCTCAGTTTAACAGGTTCTTAAAAAGGACCTACCACCCAACCAGCACTGCAATAAAATAGTGGTCATATTCATTCAAGAAATATTGATGGAATTCCAGGCTCTGGGCTAGATGTCGGAGACACAATGATGCACAAAACAGAAATGATCTCTCACTGAGCTTAGATCTTGGGAAGAAGTTAATCAAATCCCCACATAAATAATGTAAAATTGCAAACTGTGAGAAGGAAAGGAAAGATAGAGGGAAAGGTGTGAAGAGTGAGTGGAAGACCTGCCCTGCCTGCAGCAATCAGGAAGATTCTCCTGAGAACTATTGCTTGGGCTCTACCATGAGAGATGAATGGATATTGATCAGTGAGGGACATTGAGGCTCAAAAGAACAGAGTGCCAAAGTCTCAGAGTGAGAGATGATTCGGGTGCATTCAAGGAACTAAAAGGACATCAGTGGTGGTAAATTGGATTAGGGAAGTGGACCTACCCAATGTGTTTTGCATATTGTCTCATTTAACAATCACAACAACTAATGAAATTGGTTTTAATATGGTTCTCATCATACATACGTGTAAGCAAAGGCCTACAGAAAGTTTAAGTAACTTATCTACAGTTACCCAGAAAGTAAACTACAGATCTTGACCTAATAACATCAATTAGTGTGAATTACATAAACACATCACACCATTGGACTGGGGACTTTCCACCCATACTCTCATCCCTGGCTCACTACTGCCTCTTTTGCTGCCTTACATGATTTCTCCAGAGCAAACCCAACCATTGCCAAGGGGCCGGCCACCTTTTCCTGTCTATTGATTATCCCAGAGTGTAATAGCTTTTTAATTTGCATCATCAGATGTTGGGAATGAGACACACCATAATAGCCGATGAGGAAGGGGATTTAATGGAAGTATATGCAATAATAAAAGGTATATGTAAATTTCTATAAATGCCAAAATACTGGAACCTGAAAGGATACATGAGGTTTCAAAGGCGCTTTTTATAACAAATTTATAAAAATACTCTATTGCTATATATGTTAAAAATAATGTTTGGAGCTTGCTCAAAAATTGGTAAATATTTAAAATATAGATGGATTCCAAAGAGCTTTTTTTTTTAAGTTGGGATGATGGAACCATGAAGATCAATTCTCATTGCTCAGCTCATCAAATTATCTGTGGCAGGTGATTCTTCTTCATTAAAGACCTTTTTCACTTGACTTCCAGGATGTCAGGTTCTGCTGGTTTTCTTTCATTTCCTCAGTTTCTCTGTGTGTCTCCTCATCTTCCTGTTGGTGTGTCCAATATCTCTGAACACGTTTTCTCTCTTCTGTTTTCATTCACTCACATTGTGATCTCACCCAGGCCCATGGCTTTTGGCTGATGAGCCCTCAATATAGTATCTCTCGTCTCCTCCTCTTCCCTGAACTCCAGACTTGAGCCTCTGGATGTCTATTGATATTGCTACTTGGAAGTCTAATGGGAACTTTAAACTGAACATGTCCAAAACTGAACTACTAGTTCTCTTCTCCAAACGTTTTCCTCCTTTAATCCTCTGTGTCTTCTTGAACAGGCCTAGTCTTTAGATTGCTCAGGGGAACAATAAAAGCAAAAATCACTCACAACTCTCTTGTTTCTCTCACCCAAACATCCAATGCACCAGAAAACCCCAAACACCTGCAGTGCACCCGCCTTAGCTAAGGCAGCATCATCTCTTACCCGAAACTCTACTTCTACTCCTGAGAGGCATCCTTGATTTTTATTCTTGATATACTACAGTAGTGCATTTCAGAATGGGGTGGGAAAATGTATTTTGTGTGTTGTGGTCACTTCTTAAAATAAGAGAAAAAGAAAGGGTGCCCACTCTTGCCACTCTTTTTCAGCATAGTACTGGAGGTTTTGGCCAGAACAATTAGATAAGAAAAAGAAATAAAAAGAATCCAGATTGGAAAGGAAGAAATGAAACTCTCACTGTTTGCAGATGACATGATTCTATATACAGAAAACCCTACAGGATCCATCAGAAAACTATTAGAAATGATCAACAACTACAGCAAATTGCAGGGTACAAAATCACCTTAAAAAATCAGTTGCATTTCTATACACTAATGATGAACTAGCAGAAAGGGAAGTCAAGAACACAATCTCGTTCACAATCACAGCAAAACAAATAAAATATCTAGGAATAAATTTAACCAAAGAGGTGAAAGACCTATACACCAAAAACCATAAGACATTATTGAAATAAATTCAAGAAGATATAAAAAATTGGAAAGATATTCCATGCTCATGGATTGGAAGAATAAACATAGTTAAAATGTCTATAATACCTAAAGCAATCTATAGATTCAATGAAACCTCAATCAGAATCCCAATGACATTCTTTACGGAAATAGAACAAAGAATCCTAAAATTTATGTGGAATAACAAAAGACCTCTAATAGCCAAAGCAATCCTAAGAAAAAAGAACAAAGCTGGAGGTGTCACAATAGTCGACTTCAAAATATACTACAAAGCTATAGTAATCAAAACAGCTAGGTACTGGCACCAAAACAGACACACAGATTGGGGGAACAAAATTGAAAGCCCAGAAATAAACCCACACATCTATGGACAGTTAATCTTCGACAGAGGAGCCAAGAACATATAGTGGAGGAAGGAAAGTCTCTTCTATAAATGGTCTTGGGAAAATTGGACAGCCACATGCAAAAGAATGAAAGTAGACCATTATCTTACACCACACACAAAAATTAACTCAAAATGGATTAAAGACTTGAATGTAAGACCTGAAACCCTAAAACTCCTAGAAGAAAATATAGGTAGTATGTTCTTCAATATGGGGCTTAGCAGCATATTTTCGAGTACCATGTCTGATCTGGCGAGAGACACAGTAGAAAAAATAAACAAATGGGACCATATCAAACTAAAAAGCTTCTGCACAGCAAAGGAAACCATCACCAAAATGAAAAGACAACTTAACAATGCAGGGGAGATATCTGCAAACCATATATCAGATAAGGGATGATACACAAAATATATAAAGAACTCATACATCTCAACACCAAAAACCTAATAACCCAATTAAAAAGCAGACAAAAGATCTCAACAGATGTTTCTCCAAAGAAGAGATACAGATGGCCAACAGGCATATGAAAAGATGTTCAATATCACTAACTATCAGGGAAATGCAAATCAAAACTACAATGAGATATCACCTCATGCCCATTAGAATGGCTACAATTAATAAGACAGAAAATAAGCGTTGGAGAGGGTATGGAGAAAAGGGAATCCTCATACACTGCTGGTGGGAGTGCAAACTTGTGCAGCCACCAGGGAAAACAGTATGGAGATTCCTCAAAACATTAAAAATAGAAATACCATATGATCCAGCTATCCCACTACTGAGTATTAATCCAAAGAACATGAAATCAACAATAGAAAGAGATTTATGCACCTCTATGTTCAGTGCAGCATTACTGACAATAACTAAGATGTGGAAGCAACCCAAGTGCCCATCAACTGATGAGTTGATAAAGAAGGTATGGAATACTACTCAGCCATAAAAAAAGACAAAATCGACCTGTTTGCAACAACATGGGTGGACCTTGAGGTTATCATGTTAAGCAAAATGCTACACAGAGAACGACAAATACCTCATGATTTGACTCCTGTGGAAGATAAATAAACACATGGACAAAGAGAACAGATTAGTGGTTACCAAAGAGGAAGGGGGTTGGGAGTGGGCAAAAGGGGTAAAGGGACACATACATATGGTGATGGATAAAAATTAGACTATTGGCAGTGAGCACAATGCAGTCTATACAGAAGCTAATAAATAATAACATACACCTGAAATTTTACAATGTTATAAACCATTATGACCACAATAAAATAATTATAAAAAAAGAGAAAAAGAGGGGCTGGCCCGGAGGTATAGTAGTTAAGTTCAGCACACTATACTTCGGTGGCCTGAGGGTCACGAGTTCCAGTCTCAGGTGTGGACCTACACCACTCATCAAGCCAAGCTGTGGTGGCAACTGACATACATAAATAGAGGAAGATTGGCACAGATGTTAGCTCAGGACCACTCTTCCTCAAGCAAAAAGAGGAAGATGAGCAACAGATGCTAGCTCGGGGCCAATCTTCTTTACCAAAAAAAAAAAAAGAGAGAGAGAGAGAGAAAGAAAAACTGGAGCAGAATTGGAAATATAAAGTATGTTGTACTTTGTAAAGGATTATTTCATGAAACTATTATTCCTGATATAAACACGCACATTATACTTACACATATTTATACTGAGCTGTAATCTAAAAGGAATTTATTACAGTGGCTAATGGTCAAAACATTTGAAGGGCACTGCCCTGAAATCTTTTATCCACAGAGTGCCCTGAGAAATCCTTCTGTAATGCAAGTGCGAGCTTGTCACTCCCCTGTCCAAACCTCCCACAGCTTCCAGCACTGTGATCCAGAATCCCTGTCCCGATGCGCAAGGCCCGCGCAGCCACTGTCCCTGGCCCTCTCTCCCAGCACAGTGCTTGGCTCCTTGCTTCCATCACTCTGCCCCAGGCGCTCTGACTGCTGTGCTGTTCCTGTAGAGTACCAAGCACTCTCTTGCCTTCAGGTCTTCTCACTTACTGTTTCCTCTTCCTGAAATGTTCTCTGCATCTACCCTGGTGATTACTCCTCTACCATCAGAGAGGTCTTTCCTGTCCACACTATCCAAAGGAGCAGTACTCTCCCAATTTTTTCATTCTTTATCCCTTGGATTTTTTTCCCTTCCTATCCATAGTAATACCTAATATTATGGTACTTATTTGCGTGATTATTTATACCATGTCTCCACCCATTAGAACATCAATGCTTTGAGAGGGGGAATTTTGCCTGATTTATTCGCTGTCGTGCCCCATTGTCTAGAACAGAACATGTGCCTGGCACATAATGAGTATGCAATAAATATTTACAGAACGAACGGATACATTTCAGCTCAGCCCTATCTGAGTGCAAAACCTGAACTCTTAACTCACATTGCTTTTCTCTTCATTAGGAAAACTAGACACAAAATAAAACTGGCAAAAAAAAAATGATGAGAAGCAATTTATGGTTAAATGTGAAAAGTTTAATTAGAAGTTGAGAGAAGAAAGAGATAGGGGAAGCTGAAATATTCAGTGTTGTCTCTATAGAAAGAAATTGGAGTAAGCCCTAATGAGGGATAGGCCGGGATAAACGGAGAGCACAGAATTCAGGGAGAGAGGAATGATACAAATTTAATGATTACCATTTCTAACTGAACAGCCAATACAATATTCAAAAAGTCTCATTTTTCATGACATACTTTCAGGATTAGCATTGCTAAATATGCAAATTTTCCTGTTATTTTCTGATTTCCAGCACTTTCTTTCCCCAAAGTATAAGAGTGAAAAATAGAAAAGCATATCTGAACAAAATCTACTAGAAGAATCAACCGACAAATACGGTGCAAGCTGAGACTGACTCGTAGACAGAGGTCTGTCAGACCAGCACCACACACGCTCTGCTGGGAAGACGTCGGCAACGTCCAACTGCCCTGCATGGTCATTTCCTACTGCCCGGCTCTTATGAATTGGAACAGTTACATTTGGAAAGGATCAAGAAATCAAAAAACAAACACACAAAACAAGAAATAACAATTAAAGCTGTTGACACTTGAAATGTTTTCTGGGCACAGAACTAGGACGAAAGACTCCAAATGTCTCGGAAGGAGCAGTAAACCAACTCTGCATGGCACTCAGATGCCCACAACCCGGCTTTTGTGTCAATCAGCTTCCGAATATTTACTTCAGCCGTGCCCCATATTTCTTACTTGAGATTATAAAGGGGGGGGGTGCAGAAGGCGTAGGTTACATATGGCAATTCTGTACATATTCTGAAAAATATCTATGCAGAGCTACGACTTCTGCTGGTATTGAAGAGATTTGTTCTAGAAGAGACTTTCCTCAGTCCAAAGGACTCCACGGTCACCAGCTTTTCAATAATAGTAAGACTTGGAGGGGGAAGGCGGCACAGCAAATCGAGAGTCAGAAAACTACCAACAGGGGCCAGCCCGGTGGTGTGGTGGTAAGTTTGTGCACTCTGATTCGGTGGCCCAGGGTTCACAAGTTCAGACTCCGGGCACAGACATACACATCGCTCATCAAGCCATGCTGTGGCAGGTGTCCCACATATAAAACAGAGGAAGATGGGCACAGATCTTAGCTCAGGGCTCAGGGCCAATCTTCCTTAGCAAAAAGAGGAGGATTGTGACTGATGTTAGCTCAGGGCTAATCTTCCTCAAAAAAAAAAAAAAAACTACCAACAGAAATGCTTGGCACTGGGCATCAAATTTCTTTAGGCAGCATTTTTAGAATGTGAAAGAAATGTATTTCCTTTAACAGCAAGGTTACATCTCAGCTTTTAAGACTCCAGGGATGGTCTGAGCTAAGTCTCTGGAAAGGAATGTGAAATTCAAGGAAATGGAAGGACAGTCAAGGAAGGCTGTGGATTTTGCTTTGTTGCAGGGCTCACAACCCACCTCTTCTGGGAATGCTTTGTTGCAATCCTGCCCCAAGCTGAAGGTAAAATATAAAATTTGAAGTTGACTCGAGATCATGGATTTATTCGTCATTCAGGCATTCAGGAGTTAACTCTCCCTGCAGGCCACGTGTTGTGCTAGGCTCTGCCGATGGAGTGGGGGAGAGCCGCCATCGGCACCCCACTTCACCACTTCACTGCAGCAGGGAAGGCTGATTTTGGACAAGTGATCACAGGAACATAAGAGTCACCAAGAAGAGCAGGATATTAGGGGATGGAAAGAAAGGAAGAACAGCTATGTTTGCCCTTAGTGAGCTATGAGCGCCCACCCTCACTTGCCTCCTCACGCACGACTGCCTTAAGCACTGCACTGCTATCCTAAAACGGGGAAGGCATGGGGGTAACTTTCCAGAAGACACTTAAAGCATGAGAACAGCTAGCGTGGCAAATGGGACTGGAAAGGAGGGGCCGTGCCAGGCTGAGAGGACAGCAGGGGAGATGGTCCAGGCAAGAAGCAACAGAATTCGGGCAAGAAGTTCAGAACTCCTCTGCGGAATGGGGGGCAGGGGAGGATAGTGGTGTGGCGAAGGTAGCAGCTGGAGTTGAGGCCGGCAGGGTGACAAAGGTCTGCCTCTCTTTTCTATTTTATCCTAAGAACAATGAGAACCCACTGACACGATCTGATCTGCACTTTTAAAAACCTGACAATCCACAGATTACTAGAATCTGTTCAACTCACAATTTCACAGCTAAATGAGCTGTGGCTCCAAATGACGGAGACAGAAACACCATAAGGTCCAGATGTCCATATACTTAAATAACAGTCTCCCAGGTGAACCTCAGTTTTCTCTGAAACAACAATAATAATGGGTAACACTTATCGAAGATTTATTTATATCAAGTGCAATGCTGAAGATATCACAAAAATCGTCTCATTTCATCCTGACCTTAATGCTATGGATCAGGTACTATTATTATTTTCTTTTAGTGGATAAAAATTTAAATAGTAGTGATACGAAGAAAAAGTGCCTAAGTTGAGAAGAATTAGTAAAATGATCACCCTGTTTTGTTGTGCACTACACCTGCTGCGTCTGGGGCAGCAGTATTGTGATACTGACTTGCTGTGGCTGCCACTGCAGTATCAGTATTGAACTCATCACTTGCCAGCTATGCTAGCTTCACCGGCGCCGTGTATGTCATAAAGGACAGCAGGAGGCTATTGCTCGCTATGCTTCTGTTCCCTGCAGTAAGCCACAATTGCTGGGTTCGTATTGCATTTAATGTGTTTTGCACGTCACTGTCACATAACGTTATGGCTGCAACATAGCAAAAGACAATTGTTCAGTCAGATGTTGCCTTGAGAATATTTACAAAACTGTAATATCAAGAAAATGCAGAGTCATCCATTAACATATTAATGAATGCAAGACACTGGTAAGGTCTAGCTTTACCACAGAGAGCATCTGGCATAACAAAGTCGTCCTAAAAAGGGAGGAATGCATTTCACACTATTTGAACTCGCAAATCTTCAGGTTTTTTTTTTTTTTTTTTTGAGGAAGATTAGCCCTGAGCTAACATCTGCCACCAATCCTCTTTTTTGCTGAGGAAGACCGGCCCCGAGCTAGCATCCATGCCCATCTTCCTCTATTTTATATGTGGGACGCCTGCCACAGCATGGCTTGACTAGCGGTGTATAGGTCTGCACCAGGGATGAGAACTGGTGAACCTCAGGCCACCGAAGTGAAATATGTGAACTTAACCATTGTGCCACCGGGTTTGCCCCAGAATCTTCCTTTTTAATAGTAAAAGAAATATGCTTTCATAGGGGTAGAGTATCACTTTGTTTTCTGCAAAAATATCCATTTTTCTCAATAAGGAAATATTACGAGGAGAATTTTCCATTGTGTGTGATCGATGAAAACCAAAGGAGTTGTTTTTTTTTTTTTTCCCAGGAAGATTAGCCCTGAGCTAACTACTGCCAATCCTCCTCTTTTTTTTCTGAGGAAGCCTGGCCCTGAGCTAACATCCGTGCCCATCTTCCTCTACTTTATATGTGGGATGCCTGCCACGGTATGGCTTGACAAGTGATGCCATGTCCACACCGGGGACCCGAACTGGCGAACCCTGGGCCGCCAAGGAGCGGAATGTGCGAACTTAGCCACTGCGCCACTGGGCCAGCCCCAGATTTTTAAAAACTTAGCCTGGATTTGTTGAATATACTGAGTGGTCTTCTTGCCGAAAGGAGAAACGTCTTTTCCAGAACAAGTTAGAAAGGAATACAAAGTAAAAAACGAATAATCCCATTTCTATCTACCAAATTGAAAAGAAGCTTTTGGCTTTTATGGGAAACACTTAACATTTATTATTGCATGATTTATGTTTATGTATTAATATCATATTTTAGGAAATAATTTTGAATAAACTTGAAAAGAATAATTAATTACCACATAATTCTAAGTGAATGCTATTTACAATGATAGAAAGGTTAACTGCTAATAATCTTCAGTTATACTTTGAGCACAAGAAACAAAATTTCTATATTTGAATCTCATCCATTATCAACGCCTATTTGCATATTCCAGCCACATGATAAGTAAAGAGGAAAATGGCAGTAGCAAACTCACCAATCTTCTTAAATAGTCTCTGTACGATTTTTAGGTTATATGTGTTTAAAAATAGAAACGATATAATTGAATTCCATATACTAGTTAATGGACGTAAAATTACATGATAACTAAAAAGGTGACTACCCCATACATTTATTGACCATTTATTTTTCTCCTTTAGTGAATCAACTCTTTATGTATGTATTTTACTCATGGTTCTACTTTGGGGTTCTTTTTTCTTCATGTTGATCGTATATTATGAATCCATATTAAAATGTAAAGATTTTGTCATAAATATTGCAAAAACTTTTTTATCAGGTTTTCATTCAACTTTCATTCATTTAAATGGGAATTTTGTTACACAAAAATATTTTTAATATTTTGTTTAAAAAATTTCGTGTAGTCAAAATTACACGATAACAATTTCTTGTAACAATGATATATCTTAAAAAGTCTTCCCTTACTGAAAATTATTTTTTAAAAACCCTATAGGTATACTTATTATACTTTTATGATCTCACTTTTTAACATTTAAATATTAACATTAAGTTGGTAAAAAGTTTGACGTATAATCCAGATTTCTTCCTTCTATCCTTTCTTCATTCCTTTTCTTCTCCCACTTTCTTTTCTTCTTTGAATTTTTATTTCAAATGGCTACTGCATCATCCCAACTGCATTTATTAAGCAATCAATATTTCTTTATTTATTTGAAATTCCACTTATGTGTATGACAGTTTTTATGAGCTCTCTATTCTGTTCCATGACCTGGCTGCCCACTCCTGTGCCAATATCGCTCTCATTCTAGAATGCTCGCTAAAGACGACATTGCCAAAGCCCAGCTCATTGCAGGATAAATTTGCTGAAGGACTGATTCAGTTAATTGACCATTTACTGAAGCTGTCTTTCTTGGAGAGGGGTCCTGAGAGAGCTCTGTGGACCCAGGGCCCAGGGCTTTTTTTTT
This sequence comes from Equus przewalskii, assembly GCF_037783145.1. NCBI lineage: Eukaryota > Metazoa > Chordata > Mammalia > Perissodactyla > Equidae > Equus > Equus przewalskii. The sequence continues at coordinate 75,370,509 of NC_091846.1, forward strand.
TCCTGCTTTATCTCCCCAAATCCCCCCGGTACATAGTTGTAATGCTTATTCAATAATAAAAGTGTTTTCCTTCTCTACCACCTTTGTGGAGAGATTTTCTGTGTGATATACAATTCAGAAGCATTTTCTGGGGTTGGAAACAGAAAGGGTTTGTAGGATTTAGACTGAGTATAAATCTAATGTATGAGTTAGATTTAAGATTAATCAGTGATTTTGTAGCATTGAGCTTCCCATTAAGAAGGTAATGTTCCTGCATTTATTCTTTCCCCTTTATTTGCCCCAGTGGTTATATAGCTTTCATTTTATAGAGTCTGGATATTTCTTGTTAAATTTATACCTATGTATTTTATGAGTGATTGTTATTGTTTGTAAATTAAATTTGTAAGCCATTTTTCTTTCATTATTTTCAGTAACTGGTGTATATATATATATATATATATATTACATATTTTATATATTAATTATGTAGTCAATCGCCTCACTGACCATTCTATTTTTTTAACTAGATTTTCATTAAGTTACCTTGAGTTTTCCAAGGGTAAAAGTCATATCATCCCTAAATAATGATACTATTTTCTTCTTTCCAATTAAAAAGAATGGTGCCAAATCTCCTCCAATGCACTGCTCCCAGTGAACTAAATTTTTATTTATTTTTTAACATACAGATTATTAATGTAAATCTTAATTTTCAATGACCATAAGTGTTTATGTCAAATCATGGTTCTATGTATGTACTTGTTTTGTTTTGGGGTTTTTTGGCTAATTTTTAGAAGTGGAAATCATAAATAATTAGGCTATTAAAATAATATTTTAAAAATAATCTTATCCTAAATTTTCATTTTAATTAATAGCTGCAGATGTTTTTACCCTTGCTCCATATTCTAGGTAAGTGTTTCATAACTTCAGCATATATAAGGATAAAATCAAATTCTCATTGCCACATAAAAATCCAAGCAATGAATTATGATGTTTAACTGAAAATGAAGCCCATGTAAGAAAAATGATAGCCTAGTAATATTGACATTTTAAAAATAAACTTTGTAGGACATTTTGCTAAGTATAACTTGAGATAATTCTTTGAATTTAATTTTGTAAGCTTATTTTTTTTTTTTTTTAAGATTGGCACCTGAGTTAACAACTGTTGCCAATCTTTTTTTTTTTTTCCTGCTTTATCTCCCCAAATCCCCCCGGTACATAGTTGTATATCTTAGTTGCAGGTCCTTCTAGTTGTGGCATGTGGCCTGACCAGCGATGCCATGTCTGTGCCCAGGATCCGAACCAACGAAACCCTGGGCTGCCGCAGTGGTACATGCGAACTTAACCACTGGGCCACGGGGCCAGCCCCAGTAAACTTATTTTTAAAACATATTACAGATTGATAAACTGAGACATAAAGTTAATTGATTTTACTACAAATTTGCATACAGGAAATATATCTACGGAATTCTCTCTGCCCAGTATATATCCTATCTTCATAAACAACAACTGTCTCAATTTTTTTTTATTTGTGAGGTGAGGGAGCAGTAAGTTAAAAGAATAAAAAGATTAATCAAAGAATAGATTAACTCTAAGATAGTAAAATGTTACTGGATTTTATGTTCACTTCAAAAACGCATAACATCATAAGGAAAAAAATGAGGGCCAAAATGAGAGAGTTTTTTTCTGTGCAAAACAAAAGCTACTCTGCTCGGAAACAACAGTACACACTGTGCTGCCTCAATTGAAGCAGATTTAGGATTAGTGGTGGGCGAAAACTGGCAAGTTTTCCTTCACATGAATCTTGCTGACAACATAGCAGATTTCATTATCCCGAAGAAAAAAAAAGCCTTGAAATTTTCCAAAGCATTAGAAAAATAATATATTTATGACATTTCACCCAAATTAATTATTGCTGCCATAACAGACACTTCACTCTGAATATGTGGAAAATCAAGTTGCATAATTGCATCATGTGGCACCATAGTTTATCTTTCCTCTAACTGTAAATGTAGAGGAAATTAGGTCATCTACTTTTGCATTTTACTTTCCATTTGAAATCATCTGTAATATTTTTTGAAGGATATATCCAAATTATGTGTTCCAATACGACCTGCCACCTTAGTAGATTTTTCAGTTCCTAACTACAACACTGAGAAATCCTGCCTGGGCACAGAAACTCTAGAGCGTAGGTGAGATTTATCATCTGACATCACACACCTACTTGAAGTTAAAGCTGGACTTCCCAGTTTTCTGCAGCTACTTTGCACTTGAACACCCTCTCCAAAGCACGTTCTTCATGCCAGTGTTTGCTTCTTTACTTACACTCTTTCTCACATTTGCATTGTTCTGTCTCAACTTGACTTTGTTCAACACACTCTTGAAGGAAATCAGTTGTCACCCCCTGCCTATGAGGACCTGTTGTTGAACTGACCCCACTGCCCAGGACTCTTGGGTTCCCATCACACTGGCATTCATGGCTGCAGCTGGCCCCAGCACTCACCCGGCCAGTGTGGGGAAACTTACCTCCCATCCTCGACGCCTTCCATCACAGCTACATTATTCACTCAATTCCTAACAATGGATCTGTGATATAATACTTTGATTATTTAAGCCTTTTTTTAAAGCACCTTTCTTTCTTTTGGTCATCCTCCCTACTAATGCAGAATTTATTTCCCGGGACTGGCTGGAAGATGTTCTGAATAACCTGCCCCATGTTATACTCAAAATCATCCTTGTGCTGCACGCCTAACTACCGTCTGTGCTTTGAACACTGATTCTCATTTCTCGGGGTGAGTTCTTTTCCTGTCTCTCAGGTATTGATCTTGTTTGAACACCGGGTATCAACCTCATCAGACTTCCCAAGAGGCATCTCAGGCCCTCATAAAAGTAAACACCTACCATCTCCATCTGACAACCCCCAAATTTGTCTAGACAAGATCAAGTGTAGCTAACCATTTCATTATATCTGAATTCCTGCAATATTTATCATTTGCACAGAATGATTTTAATATTTAATTGGATACTTCAATATACTTATCTAACCCTTTGTGTTTGTGTCTTCCTGACCGGATTGCAAGATCTATGAGGGAGCACGCTCCACTTATTCCCAGCTAATGCAGTGATATATGTGTGGCTATCACAACTCCACCCAGGTCTTGCTGTCCTTCCCAATTCCTCTCTTGTAATGTCGCCAAGATGTTAAAAAAGCAATATAATTTTAAAGAATTCAAATATGGCCCTCTGGCTACCACTTCTTTATTACTTTTGAGATTACATGGGCTTAAATAAATGAAAAAATTTTTTCCATTCATAATGGCACTACAAGTTCTGTCTTAGTCTGGCGCGGTAACAATAAGCTAGAGTCTCCAGTCATCTGAGCTTTCCAGGTTCTTTGGAGAAGATTCCTGTGGGAGGCAGCCTGAGAGACAGTCCCTGATGACTCCTGCCTCCGGGCGCTCATGCCCCTGTGTAATCTCCTCCCTTTGGGTATGGGCGGGGCTTATTGACTCATTTCCAAGGAGGAGAATATGGCAGAAGTGATGGGATGTCACTTCCAAGATTAGATTATAAAACGATTGAGGCTTGGGGCTGGCCAGTGGCGCAGCAGTTAAGTTTGCACGTTCCACTTTGGTGGCTGCAGGTTCACCCACTGGGATCCTGGCGCAGACCTGAGCACCACTTAGCGGTACCGCGCTGCGGCAGGCATCCCGCATCTAAAATAGAGGAAGGGGGGTACTGATGTTAGCTTAGGGCCAATCTTTCTCAACAAAAACAGGAGGATTGGCTGTGGATGTTGGCTCAGGACTAATCTTCCTCAAAAAGAACACAAAGATTGAGGCTTGTGGCTTGGGTTGCCCCTCTCTCTCTGAGATCCCTTGCTTCTGGGGAAAATCAGGAGGGAGCCAAATGGAAAGGCCCATGTGAGCCTGGAAGCACATATTTTACTGTGGAGGCTTGATGACTGCAAACCCAGGCACACGACAAAGTCACAATTGTAGCCATCAGGGAGACCTTGAGCCAGGACCACCAGCTAAGCTGTTCCTGAATTCCTGACCCACAGAAACCGTGAGATAATAAATATCTGTTTTTCTCAGTTGTTAAATTTGAGGGTAATCTATATGCAGCAAGAGATAACTAGTACAATCTTGTTTTCAAACATGTACATATAATACCACTGAAATAAAGATCATTTATATATAATCTAGAACTGAAAAATAAGTATCTAGTATCAGAATTCTTAACTTTTTTCCAAATGACTGTTTGACAGATACTAAATTTTGTCTTCTACTGACTTATATGGGGGAGAAAAATAGTAAGAGTGGCACTTTGGATCAAGCTGAATATATAAAATGGTGATTCTACTGAAATCCAATGCATAAATAATATGAGTGCATCAGTAGAATTTCTTATCTTTTGGAGATAAGGTTAATTGGCCCCACAAGCAAAGTGCTCATTCATTAAACTGCGTATAGTTGTTGATGGTTCTTTCTAACTTTGGTTTGTAGAATTGCATATGATTTGTTGAAAAGTAATTCTCCAATTAAAAATTAATCAAACAGAAACAAAGTTACACTATTTCTAAAAAGTTCTAGGATTTTGAAGCTACGTTTGAGAATGAAAATGCTCTAACATAATATCAGTTATTGAGTATATCACACGTGCCCATATCTACAGTCAAGCAGTTTTCTGCTTACCGGCCATGAGCAATATTGCTATAAAGTTCATCCTGGGGTGTACAGAAAAAGAGATTTGAGTTTCGTACAAGAAAGAATAGAGTTGAACACAAAGGGAACCAACTCTTGTAAGAGGCAGTAGGTTTCAAATCCTAGATGAGCTTCGAGCATAGGCAGGAAAACTGCGAGGTGGCGATACTGGGGCACAGGAGGAAGCCCCACTGGGTGACTGCACTTTGAGATCCCTTCCAACTTTAAAAACTACAAATCTAATGAAATAACTAAATGGTGCAATACTTTTAATTTCTTTGTTTAGTCTTTCAAGAACAGTTGCTCTTTAGTTAATTCTAAAAATGTTTGAGAAAATTCAGAAGTTAATTTGCTATGGAGCGTTGGGATCACAATTTACTTACATGTTACATGTCTGGTACTCTTGAGGACCAGCTGCAATTATACTTGCAAAACATTGAAAAGAAAAGTAAAGAAATGGAAGTGAGTCTGAGTTAATACCCTAGAAAGGCATTTGGCCTGTTAGTATCTCTATTCATTTGCAAATGCTATTAGGACACTATAGTTACAGAATTCAATTTCAGTGTTCCTCAAAGTGAATTAAAAGATGGATTCTGTTTCCAATATACATTGCTTTAAATTGCCTGCATGTTTCTATAATTAGCAAAGGTAATAAAGATTTTTTCAACCTTGAAGAAAAGGTGAATGCAATCAATGAATTGTTTTAAAGCCATACTTATTTTGTTTCCTTAATATAAATTTTTCATACACTGATAACATTAGAAAAAATGTATTCCTTCTTTTCTTGAGGAAAGTTAAGAAAATAGTACTTATATACTAGGGAAAACAACAAATTACACGTTCTAATTTTTTATTGTCAGATATTATCCATCTCTACCTTTTAATTAATTAATTAAACTTTAATTTAATTAATTCTGTTGAAGCTCATGTGTCTTTGACAGGATTCCTAGTGAAGTTGCAGCTGACAAATGAGAACTTAGTGGCAATCACTTAAAAGAGATGTTAACTACATGTATGGCTTTCTGTTCAGAAATAATACTGTCTCCTTAGAGGTTTTTTTTTATTGCAGTAACATTGGTTTATAACATTATATAAATTTTCAGTGTACATCTTTATATTTCTATTTCTGTGTGGATTACATCATGTTCACCACCCAAAGACTAATCACAGTCCATCACCACACACGTGTGCCTAATAACCTCTTTTGCCCTCCTCCCTCCCACCTTCCCCTCTGGTAACCACCAAGTTGGCTTATTGTTGTTTTTATCTTCTATTTATGAGTGAGATCATATGGTACTTGACTTTCTCCCTCTGACTTATTTCGCTTAGCATAATGTCCTCACAGTCTATCCGTGTTATCACAAATGGCCAGATTTCATCATTTCTTATGGCTGAGTAGTATTCCATTACGTATATATACCACATCTTTTTTATCCATTTGTCCTTTGATGGGCATCTATGTTGCTTCCAAGTCTTGGCTATTGTGAATAATGCTGCAATGAACACAGGGGTGCATATATCTTTACCATATGTGTTTTCATGTTCTTTAGATAAATATCCAGCAGTGAAATAGCTGGATCATGTGGTAGTTCTATACTTAATTTTTCCAGGAATCTCCATACTGCTTTCCACAGTAGCTGCACCAGTTAGCACTCCCACCAGCAGGGTATGAGAGTTCCCTTTTTTCCACATTCTCTCCCAAATTTATTTCCTGTCTTGATAATTATAGCCATTCTGACAGGAGCAAGGTGATATTTCATTCTAGTTTTGATTTGCGCTTCCCTGATAGCTGGTGATGTTGAGCATCTTTTCATGTGCCTGTTGGCCATCTGATATATTCTTTGGAGAATTGTCTGTTCAGATCTTTTGCCCATTTTTAATTGGGTTCTTAGTTTTTTATATGATATATCAGTTCTTTATATATTTTGGATATTAACCTCTTTCCAGATACATTGTTTTCAAATATCTTTTCCCAATTGTTAGGTTGTCTTTTTGTTTTCTTGATGGTTTCCTTTGCTATGCAGAAGATTTTAGTTTGATGTAGTCCCATTTGTTTATTTTTTCTGTTTCCCTTGCCCATTCAGAGATGGTACTTGAACATATGCTGCTAAGACCAATGGTGAAGAGCATACTGCCTGTTTTCTACTAGAAGTTTCATGGTTTCAGGTCTTAAATTCTAGTTTTTAATCTATCTTGAGTTAATTTTTGTGTATGGTATAAAATAATGGTCTACCTTCATTCTTTTGCCTGTGACTGTCCAGTTTTCCCCACACCATTTATTGAAGAGACTTTTGTTTCTCCGCTGTATGTTCCTGGCTCCTTTGTCTAGAATTAGCTCTCCATAGATGTGTGGGATTATTTCTGGGCTCTTGATTCTGTTCCATTGATCAGTGTGTCTGTTTTTGTGCCAGCACCATGCTATTTTTATTACTATAGCTTTGTAGTATATTTTGAAAGCAGGGAGTGTGATACCTCCAGCTTTGTTCTTTTTTCTTAGGGTTCCTTTGGCTATTTGGAGTCTTCTATTGTTCCATACAAATTTTAGGACTCTTTGTTCTATTCCTTTGAAAAATGTCAGTACAACTTTGATAGGGACTGCATTGAATCTGTAGATTGCTTTAGAAAGTATGGACATTTTAACTATGTTAATTCTTCCAATCCAAGAGCACGGAATATCTTTCCATTTCTTTGCGTCTTTTTCAATTTCTTTCCACAATGTTTTATAATTTTCAGTGTACAGGTCTTTCACGTCTTTGGTTAAATTTATTCCTAGGTATTTTAGTCTTCTTGTTGCAATTTTAAATGGGATTGTATTCTTAATTTCTCTTTCTGCTACTTCGTTGTTAGTGTGGAGAAATACAACTGATTTTTGTACGTTGATTTTGTATCCTGCAACTTTGCCATATTCATTTATTAATTCTAAAAGTTTTTTTCTGAATCCTTTAGAATTTTCCATATATAAAATCATGTCATCTTCAAATAGTGACAGTTTCACTTCTTCCTTTACAATTTGGATCCCTTCTATATTTCTCTTCTTGCCTGATTGCTCTGGCTATGACTTCCAATACTATGCTAAATAAGAGTGGTGAAAGTGGGCATCCTTGTCTGGTTCTTGTTCTTAGAGGGATAGCTTTAAATTTTTCTTGAGAATGATATTAACTGTGGGTTTGCCATAGATGGCCTATATTATATCGAAGTACTTTCCTTCTATACCCATTTTATTCAGAGTTTTTATCATAAATGTATGCTGTATCTTGTCAAATGCTTTCTCTGCATCTATTGAGATGATCAGGTGATTTTTATTCTTCATTTTGTTAATGTGGTGTATGACGTTGATTGATTTGTGGATGTTGAACCATCCCTGCATCCCTGGAATAAATCCCACTGGATCATGGAGTATGATCTTTTTAATGTATTGTTGTATTTGATTTACTAGTATTTTGTTGAGGATTTTTGCGTTGATGTTGATCAGTGATACTGGCCTGTAAATTTCATTTTCTGTGTTGTTCTTCTCTGGTTTTGGGATCAGGGTCATTTTGGTTTTGAAGAATGAGCTAGGAAGCTTCCCCTCCTCTTCAGTTTTTTGGAAGAGTTTGAGAAGGATAGGTATTAAGTCTTTGAACGTTTGGTAGAATTCACCAAGGAATTTCTGCCTCTTCCACCTCAGTCAGCACTGTCCCTTGTTGTGGCCGTTCTGTTTATCCAGTTTTCAGTTCTCTCTCAGGCATAATCGATCCAAGAGTAGCTGTAAATTTGTTGTGTCTGTGGGAGGAGGTGAGTTCAGATTCTGCCTCCTATGGTGCCATCTTGACACTGTCTCCTCCTTAGAGTTTCTTTCTTTTTTTTTTTGTTTGAAAGATTGGCCCTGAGCTAACATCTGTTGCCAATCTTTTTGTTTTTTTCCTTCTTCTTCTCCCCAAAGCCCCTCAGTACATAGTTGTATATTCTAGTTGTAGGGCCTTCTAGTTCTGCTATGTGGGATGTCATCTCAGCATGGCTTGATGAGCAGAGCTATATCCGCCCCCAGGATCTGAACCAGTGAAGCCCTGGGCTGCCGAAGCAGAACAGGTGAACTTAATTACTCAGCCACAAGGCTGGCACCCCTCCTTAGAGTTTCTAATGGAATCCATTCAATACCTTACTCTAGCAAGAGTCAGCCACATATACAGGCACACATAGACACATTTGCATTTTTGTGCCTTATTATTTTACTATTTTTTTTTTTGAGGAAGATTAGCCCTGAACTAACTACTGCCAGTCCTCCTCTTTTTGGCTGAGGAAGCCTACCCTTGAGCTAACATCGTGCTCATCTTCGTCTACTTTATACATGGGACGCCTACCACAGCATGGTGTGCCAAGTGGTGCCATGTCCGCACCCGGGATCCGAACCATCGAACCCCAGGCCGCCGAGAAGTGGAACGTGCGAACTTAACCGCTGTGCCACCGGGCCGGCCCCTTTTGTGCCTTATTTATCATTAGCTGGGAAATATTTATAACTTCCTACTTTTGTGTTTGTGCATTTCTCTAAGCATGCCATCCAATATCCCCCTGTTGTTGTTTCCTTTTTATTTTATTTTAAGGGTTGCCTTAACTACATTTACTAAACAATGCAAATGAAGTCATAAAGAAGAGTTGTGATTGGTTTTATCTCACTGACACACAATGCTAAAGTGACTTTAAACATGGAAGGATATACCACTTTTATCCCCAAATACCCACCGTTCAGCATTGCATGTTGTCAACTCCAAGACTGGAAAAGGGAAGCTACAACAATTTCACATAACCTCAAGATTGGTGTTGAGATTTTAAACAGTAGTCTTCTCAGAGTTCTGATTTATATCCCACTTCTCATTAAAAAGAAGAACTTTAACTGTCCCAGTATGTGTTACTTGCCAGACAGTCATAGTTTTATATTTGTTTACCGGGGGTATGTTGTGCTATTCAGGGATATAAAATAGCTCCTTAGTGAAAGAGGGCATTGTAACTCTGATTCAGAACACAGTAAATTATAAATGAGGGAGAAAACAAAGTGTGCCAAGTGCGTCTTACTTCATTACAGAAACATAAAAAGCCTGAAAGATAGATTAGCTATACCATTTTTGTAGTGATGCTTCCTCGAGCTGTATCACCCTGATAGATATCCAAATGCAGCCAGGTGAGGTCAATGATGCCGCCTCAGTAGACCTGGATGAAGGCTGAGGAAAATGCTTACAAGCATCACCACAAACTTGCCCTGTTCATTCAGGAGCCTTCTCCCTTTTCTGTAAATGTTGAAAGCATGTTCCTGGGTTGTAAAAACCTAATCTACACCAAAAGCCCAGATTCATACACTACTTCGGAAAGATAAAGTGACAATATTGGGGATTTAGAAGCAGAGCAATGTGAATTGTGTTTTCTGAAGGTGGCAGTCAATAAGGCATGAATTCTCCTTTGGTAGCCTGTTCTTGGAAGGTAATGGTTCTCTCTGTGTCACTTTTAGATTCTTATCCATGAAATGTATCCCATGCACTTTATAGGTTACCTCTTACAGGAAGTACCACTGTTCCCCTTCATCATCATGGTTAGAATTACTCTTATGAAAAACATTTGTCAAATTTCCTCTCTATACAAGACTGTGCCAGGCATTATACCAAAAATTTAAACTCATGTTTTTCTTCTCATTAGGAGTTTACTATTCAGTACTGATGAGACTGTTAATTTGCATTTGGACATTGTCCAAAATGTCCAATTCCTAATACCCAGAACCTACGAATATATTATCTTACCTGGCAAAAGGGGCTTTGCAGCTATGTGTAAATTAGGACTCTTGAGATGGAGATTAGTCTGGACTGTCTGGGTGGACTCAATGTAATCACAAAGATCCTTATAAGGAAAGGAGAGAGGCAGGAGTGTTAGAGGACATGTGACAATGGAAGCTGAGGTCAGAGTGAAGTGATTGCTGGCTAGGGACCAGGAACCAAGGAATTAGGGCAGCCTCTAGAAGCAGGAAAAGGAAGGAAACGAATACTACCCCAGAGCCTCCAGAAGGAATAAAATCCTATCAATGTCTTGATTTTGGCCTACTGAAGCCTGTTTTAGTCTTCTGATCTCCCGAACTGTAAGATATTAAGTTGTGTTGCTTTAAGCTCCCGAATTAGTGGTGATTTTTTACAGCAGTAATAGGAAACTAATACAGTGATGATGTACTGACTCTGGAATACGTCAGTTTGGTTCACATCCAGAATATGAATATATCCACTCCTACCTTGGGAGGGAACAACATCAGATGCATCTCTTTTGACTATTGGCTTAATAAGGGAAATCCAATTTGGAACCAGTAACATACTTATTTGAGAGTAGACTCCAACTAGCAGAGTTCAAGAACGTCAGGAAAGATAAGAAGGAACAGATATTTTGGAGCAAACGTTCCTAAATCTAGAAAGTCCAAGTTGTAGTTAGTGGACCAATGAGCCGGAAGTAGGAAGGGGAGCTCTGTGCCGAGACTGCTGTCTGTTCATTTTCTGCATCCCTGGCTGTTGCCACTGGTAGTTCTTTGTGGAATATTCCATCTTCAAAGGTGGGGAAAACCAATGCTCCAAAAGAGAAGCCTCTTTCACAAACAGCAAACATTATTTCAAAAAGAGAAAAACAACTTGAAGAAAGTACGTTTTTCTTTATTTTCTTCTCAAATGATAGAAGAGGAAAAAGACAAGAGAGAGAAAATGTGCAAATAAATCCTACATTAAGCTTTCGTGGTATACTTCAGTTGCTTTTGACCGAAAATTCTATAATATTCCTGTATTAAATATCTTCAGCTCATGTGAAAAATAAAATAAATCTTAGAGCCCTAATAATATTCCTAGCTTTGAAATAACTCTGGAAAGGCAAATTATTATTATGAATTTAGGTAAGACATATGGATAATCCTGTATATCTGCCAAAAGCTTTAGAATAATTCCATATGCTGGATATAAATCTTCAAATTATTTATTTGCAAGATGTTTTTACTGCAAAGCAAGATTGTATTAGATGTTCAGGATGATTTGTTTAAGTAGGCCCCAGGACAATTATTTTTGGTTTTAGAATGTCCCTCAATTGGAGTATGTCTAATGCCTCGCCAAGATGAAATTCAGAGTCTGGCTGTTTTGGGCAATATCACCACGGAAATGGTGCAGTGCCTTCTCTTTGCATTATATCCAGGGATGCTTGATGCTGACGTGTCCCATTGCTGCTGATGCTCCCTTTGATCACTTGGTTAATGTGATGTCTGCCAGGTTTCTCTACTGCAAGGTTATTATTTTCTCCTTTGTAATTGATAACTATCTTATGGAAAGACAGCTTTAGACTATGCAACTATCTCTTTCTCATCATACTGTAGGCTAGTAGATTTTGAATTCATTTATGCGAATTGCCTGAATTAATTATTACTGATATGTTTGCTAAATGGTGGTTTTCTATTTCAATCATCCCTCCTGTATTTACTAACTTTAATTTTACTGTAATGAACAAGACACAGCTATTAATACCCCTTAAAATCCTTGTATGAGGTCACGGGTCAGGGTCATGGAGATGTTGGCATTTCTACTTCCAAACATAGTAGCCAGATGTATACCTCCTTCTGCTGTTACAAACCATGAGAACAATGAAGAAGATGCTAGAAGATGATACATGAGAAGAAGGACAAGAAAGAGAAGCAGAAGAAAAAGAGGAATAAGAAGGAGAGCCATAGAGCCACTTGGAAAACGGACACATTCCAATTTCCTAGTTGAGAATCCTGACTAACGTCAAACAAGCACTGGGGAAATATTGGGCTTTATCATCCACTACTCACATAACTGCAGCATCACTGGTCCTATTTATCTACCATCTCCCAAGCAATCTACCCATCTCCTTTCTTTCAACTTCCTATGGTCCCTTCTTAATACTTCAGATACAAAATGTTATCACAGATTAAATTCTCTTTGTCTTTTACTACAGATGAACAAAAGAAAAATCCTCCCTTCAAGGGAAAAACGAATTTGAAATCACCTATGCCTTTCCACTGGATTGAGATACCCTCCACAGGCTTATGTCACTGGGATAATAGTATTCACTCATCCCCACCCACATTCAAGCAGGAGCCCTGGTGGCCTTTTCTCTCTTGTCTGACAGATGCTTTTCCTTGCAGATAATAATAGCTAACATGTACTGAAGGCCCACTATACCATGGATACACTCATGGCTGTACGCACAGTATTTCATTTAAACCTCCCAACCACAGTATGAGTTAGGCACATACCGTCCCCACTGTAAAGACAAGGATGACGAGGCAAAATGCTTTTAGTAACCTAGGTAAGGTGTTGCAGGTCATAAAAGTCAAAGCAACCTGATTCCAGAGCCCACCTCCTTACCGCGATCCACACTGCCTCCACCATGAGAATTCCAAGCAGTGGGGGAGGCAGACCCTGCAGGCTTTCAAGTATTGTCATCAAGTATGTAAGAACAGCTTTTCACCTATACAAAATGCTAAAAATATCACAAAAGGGCTGAAAAGAGCTTTCTCACGTCTTCATTTTTGTTCATAAAAACAGTACCTAACGATTTATTGAGCAGTTACCAACAACAGACTGTGCGGGTAGTGAATATGCACATCCAGCCATTGAAAAGTGGACTGAGATTGTCTCCACTCCGCAAATAAGCTGCGTCTTGAAGCTCTGAGAAAATTTTCCCAAAGTGCTAGGTACATTTAAGTGGTCAAGCCAGGACTTGATCTCAGACTTACTTACTCCAAAATCTGTTTGTGATCATTTTGCTATGCTGACTAATAAACATTTTCCTTGAAAGTTTATCAGGATTAATAAAAACAAAGGATTAATAAGCTAGAGAGAGAAACACTTGATCTTCCTTGATTCCAGAACCAGAACTGGACAACCTCAATAGCCATGAAACAATCACAAACACACAAATACACAGACGCCTCCAGAAGCTCACAGCAAACTTTCTTTGTTTGCCAATTTCCTGAGGCTGTCAATCTTAGATGAAGGCGTACATGCCATGTAATTTAGCAAGTTATTTTTAAAAAACATTAAGTTATTAATTGAACAGGATCATTTATATCTATCAGCATTCATCTAGATCTAGGATCTAGAAATAGTGTGTCTAATTCTAATAGAATTCTTTCACTTCTTCAAATTTCCATTTTTTCAAATGCACTCTTTTATTATCAGATCTCATCCAACACTAGCCACACATCAAGTGAACTGGTACAGCTGACTCTTGGATAACTTTCCCAAGTGATCTGAGATTCACTCCTCCATCTGGAAATAAGCTGCCTTATTTCTGACACACATAGAGGCAGTTCTGATGTACCACGTGCTTGTAGATTGCTTTCACATATGATTAATGGAATAGTATTTTAATTAAGTGACTGTTGATGATCCTATAAAAGCTAATTTATCTATCTCATCCCACTTGAAAAAAATAGTTTGTGTAAAATAATTAATATCATTGTTGGGGAGAAACGTTATAACATTCCAGATTTTACTTAGACATGTACCATTGATAATATGCCATCTTTCTGTTCAAGTCCTATTTATCTCAACTTTGGTCACTTCGTAAAAGGTTACTTGATTTCCAGAACCTTTTCAGGGAATTTTAAGATTTCTCAAGTAATGAGCTGGTAGGTCAGTAAAATGTTCACTTACAAGTGTTTTGGTATTCTGTGTGAAGAAATGAGACTTCTCTAAGTACATCTCTCTCTATTCCTTAGTATTTCTCTATAAATGAAACATGTAAAATATACATCCTTTTACTTGCTAGTCACAAAGTTCCTCATTCTTCCTGTTGGGTGAAGGAGAAGTCTGTGCTCTCAGACCTTCTCTGTTAGGGAAACCAAGCCATCTAGCAAATAAAAATGGCAGTTCGCTTCTAATTTCCCCTGCTCGAAACATTCAGAAAGAAACCTGATTGGAACAAAGTCCAAACTGGCAGTCAAAGGTAAACTTTGAGAAAAGAATGTTTTTTATCAAAGGCAGAGAACTTTGGAGCTATACTGGATGAAGCAGCATGTACAACCACAATCAAATGTGGGTGAAATGTAGATACATCTTTCCTGTTTGTTAGTAATTTGCCATAAACTGGGTACGTTTCCAAAGAGAAAAACCGTATTGGTGAATCCAGCCTATAATATTATAAAAGTATTTCCAAAATAACATAGAGAGAGCATATATTTGATGGGAAAAGTATAGAAGGAGAAGAAAAGAGAATGGCTGAGTTAGGAATAATTACCAGAAAAAGTTTGACTTTCTATTAACTCAGATTTTTATTTAGTTACTATTCTTTAAAAGAATGCGTTGACTCTCTCTGTACCAGGAGCTCTTTCAGACTTTTTCCCCACTCAGTCTTTGGCTTGATCCTGTCAACCACACAGCCTACTGCTTTTTTTTTGGAAGAGGCATTCTCCCCTATCCCAGGAAATGGATGCTCTCTGTTTCTTCAGTATGAAATGCTCCCCAATGTGTTGTTTCCATCCCAGACCCCCAACTTTTCTCCTTCTTCACTCACATTTCAAGATCACTCCCTCAGGGAAGGCTCCCTCGACTTCTCACACCAGGTAAGGGTCTTTATTACCTGCCATTGTAGAATGGGTTTCTCTCCTTGTACCCTCCATGGCATCAGTACTTGATTAATATCTGTCACCCATGTTCTACCATAAGCTCCAAGATACCAGGAATTGTGGAATAAATGAAGAAATGTGGTAAACATTTTAGAAAGTTTAAGAAATCCAGACAGAACATATACTTGAATCTTCACCTGACAGACAAGAGCCCATGGTATGTTGACCACATATGAAAGCTCAGGTTCCTCCATCTTTGAAATGCAGAAGTGTGTTAGGGATGATTTTCTTTTTCTCATATTTTCACAGTGAATCATTGAATATACAGAAATTCAAAAACAATAAGGAACCTGTAAAAGGTTCAATCAGGTGTGCTTTTGAGAGAAAGTGGAGTGTGGGCCTCCATAACAGCTTCTGTATAACTTGGTTCTATCTTCAAAGTGGTAATGCAGCTTTAGAATTTCTAGATTTTTCCAACCAAATAAGCACTATCTTCAAACACATAGACCAAAGAGTTTCATCAGATTGCTTCCAGAAACATTGTTTCTCTTTCTTTACCCTACAGAAGGTCGCTTCTTGGAAAAACTTGCTCAATGATAACATACGACCTTGAGTCATAAAATAATTCAAATTTTAGACACTTCATATAACATAATAAAATATAATAATAGAATTATTAAAACTGATAATTGTAAGGACTAGAAAACTAAGATAATATCTTGCATATTACATGAAACAAGTATAACCCAAATAATCTTAGCTAATTACTTCCATTACTATTATATATTCTAAATTTACATTTAAAAGAAATTAATATGCAAAACTAAAATTGTACAGTGATGTCAGGATGATGTGTTAATGCATAATTTTATTACAATTTTAAGAATAAGGATGTTGACATTTCAGATAAATACACACAAATGAGGGAGTTGAAATTTCTTCATTAAATAATTATTTTATTCCATTTCATATGTATAATTATACTATGTTCCCATTGTTTTTAAAATAATCTTAGATACTTGTGTTTTTGTTCACCTTTTTTATACTCTTACTAAATTTCCTCCAAAATATTTTTTAGCGCCAGTGTGTAACAGCAGAACACTTTATTTTAAATTTCAAAAAGCAGTCCATGACTTGGCAAGGGATTATCATAGTCATTTTGACTATTTGGAGAACTTTATTTTATTTTTCCAAGAGACATACTACTTGAAGTATAAAAATACACATTTCTTTGAATTTCCCTTCCTAAAATATGAACTTCTTAAGAAACAGAAGAAGTATTCAGGGAACTGGAGCAGAGCTGTCAGCTTTAGATAATAAGTTCTTAAATAACACTTCAAATCAGTCAACTTTGGATGGGAAGGAAGAAAAAAAAAGAAATGGTAGCAAAAAGAAAAGAGAAAGAGAGATTTCAAGAAAGGTTTTTGTGACATCCTTGCTCGCTTTAATTAAAAAAACAAAATAAACAAACCCCCTGCCTCCTGCTTCCTCTGGGGCTTGCTGCGAGCTGGGGCCATCGGGCACCCGGCACAGGTTTCCTTCTCAGAGCCAATTAAGGAGCTTCCTCCTCTCTCCAGCGGCTAACGGGGGTTGTTCATAAGCTCGCTAGAGTTCCATTTCAGGAATATGAATTCTCCATATAAATACTATTAAGGATGGAAAAAAGATAAAGCTATCTCTAAAATTTAGTATCCTAAAGAAAAAGGTACTTCAACCTAACAAGCATGTATTTAATTTGAAATATTCTATTGGGCCTATAGGACACACAACCTCACTTAGGGAGAAAGACACACAGTTGTCTAGAGCAGAATGAAGTAACTGGGAAAACAGGATTACTGGGGAAGAAACAGTTGAAACCGGTTGGAGAGACTCCTTAAACGAGGGAATGCGTGCGTTGACCCTTGAAGGAGTGTCATAGAGTAATATTAATAAGTCGAGCAGACTCTAGCTAATCCATAGAGCACCCCATGAGCCAAGCCCTCATCTGAGTCTTTCACTTCTATTAACTAAGCTGATCCTTGTAACAGCCCTATGGAGTCAAGGATAGTATTACCCCATTTTAGAGATAAGGGAACTGAGGTTCATGAGATCTAAGTAATTTGGTCGAGATCTCACAGGCTCCGTAAACGACTTAACCAGGATTGGAACTCTGGCAGTCTGGAGCCAGGATATTGAATCTTTACCACCACCAATGCTGCCTTCTGAGCTGGAAATCAGGAAATGTAGACTACTGACAGCTTCATGGCCAAAGTCATTTTCTGGATCTCATTTTTATCACCTAAAATTACAGAGGTATATGAGAATGGATTATTTTTAGGCTCTTTCCCAGCTCTAAAATTCTGAGGATAGAACCTCCCAGAATCAGGAAACAGCTCAAGAAAAGGCACTAAGCAGAAAAATAATGGGAAACATTGGAATGGAGAATGACAGTGGTATATTCTTAAATTCTGGATTCTCAGATGCCTAAGCGAATATTTGGAAGAAAACACCATTTTCCTCTAGTTGCTCCAACTTCAATGCTTTTGAGGGATTTTTAAGCCCAATATTTCATTGTAAATTAATTGCTTATGGTGTACTCTCAGTCTCTCATTTTGACAAACTATGTATGTTTTGTTGCAACTTAACATCTCTTTTGCTAATAAAAAATCCTCCAAACTTTTTACTATTTAAAGAACTCTCTTTATAAGGGCTTAAGGAAATCATCAGACATTTAAAGACAAATTCTTCAGCGTGGTTATTGAGTGCTTAATATGGGCGACGTGTTACATTGGGCTCTAACCATATAACCATGTCTTTGAAATGCTTGCAGTCTGGATTGTTCAGATCTTTTAAAGAAAAGGATTATAAAGTCGTCAAAATGCTTTCCATGTGGTTATTATGCTTCCTGCTAATAGCGAGTTAATATCTTTTCTAAATAGAGTGCCAATCACTAAAATAATTGAGGGAGAATGCAAAGGGCACCTAATGCTGCCCTAACGTTTTGTTTAGATAGCACAAAAAAATCAACGTGGGGTGATAGCACTGTTGGGGTGATTTGTCACTAACTGGAGAACCGTACTCCCTAGTGTTCACAAACCAAATAATGTCAAAGGAGACAAGAGTCTATAATGGAGGGCACTGGGTTCTTCCCTTCTCCCCTTCCTGTGCAATATTGTTACCAATGACTTAAGACTACTTACTAATTTGCAGTGCTTACAAACTGGTAAGAAACAATAAAATGGTTAAGATAGAATCAAAATTTAAAGCAATCAAATGTAGGGGAAAAGTAGAACTAAAATACCTGAGATAAATTTGACAGGGATGAAAGTGAAAATTCTAAATTCAATCCCTCAAATTCAATCTATCGATGTAGTGTTTTGGAGGTATTATTAAAACAATTTGATGTACAAAGACCTGGGGGTTTTTATATGCCCAGCCTAATAAGAACAACATTTGATAGAGCTGTTCAACAAATGCATCCAATATTAGACCACTTAACTTTCCTATACAAAAGCTGGAAGATTATAGCTGGATTTCGTTGTCCAGGTCTGAGCCTAACAGGAAGAGAGACATCAATTTCTACATAATGCATTCACAGCACGGCCAATCAAATGAGAGAGATTCTGGACTCTATTTATTCATTTGCTTGTCCACACATTCAAACATACTTATTGAAAAGCTATTGCATAGTAGGAAATTGGAATGTAGTATTGGTTAAGACAGGTAATTCAAATAACCAGCCTTGGATGTAATACGGCCACAGAGCTAACAGAAGCTGAAGTTCACAATCAAACACAGTCTGTCTGACTCCAGACCACATACTTCAGTCACATCACTACTTTGCTCTTCAGAAGGTGGCCCTCTGTGTGCTGGTCGAGTGAACCTCCCTCCCAATAACACTCTTACTGTCTAGCACTAGGATACATCTGTGTCTTGGTGTGCTTGAGGAGGTCCCAGCTGACATTTCAGCTTAGCCATCACTGGTGTCTCCTGAACTCTCACATGCACACACTATGCCAGTGGATAATGAATAATTTGGTCACTTTGACTAGCACCACGATGCCATTAGGTTTCCGTGCATAACATAAATTAAATCGATCGGGTGTTTGCTGCTAATAGGAGCAAATGTTAAGTAGGTTTGCGTGTTAAGACTTAGCTCAACTTGCAAGAGAGTCATGAATACTTGGCCATGTCCTTAATGGGCACTCAAGACTATGTAATGCACTCCCAAATATTTATGCCTCTATACATGCAGTTTTCTCTCCCTGTAATATCCCCACCTCTTCTGTCTACCAGATTTCCTTAACTGGGGTTCTGTGAGAGAATTAAGCCTCAATGCCCCAAGATCGCCAACGCATTTAGGACAGCAGTAGTTATAGGAATCCTCAGAGAAACTAAAAAAAGT
Source organism: Equus przewalskii (assembly GCF_037783145.1). Classification (NCBI taxonomy): domain Eukaryota; kingdom Metazoa; phylum Chordata; class Mammalia; order Perissodactyla; family Equidae; genus Equus; species Equus przewalskii. Next base: position 75,390,148 of record NC_091846.1, read on the forward strand.
AGTTACTAAAATAATTTTGGATGTTCCGTGGTTCAAATGAGGAATCTCATTTGAGAAAGTGGATTGTTCCAAATTCCTTGGTTGTATGACATTTTCAGCATTATATTCTCCGTTGTCACAAAGTTCAGTGCTTCTCTATCTTGTAGGCATGCTAGAAGTATCTGAGGAGCTTTAAAATAAAATAGCATTCGGGTTCCACCAAACAACTCAGACTCTCTGAGGTAGGGGCCTGCATTAGCAGGCATTAAATGTTCCCCAAGTATATTCCAATATGCAGTCAAGCTTGAGAATTACTTCTAGGAATAAACGCATATATGAGGGAGCCAGTTGTTAGCTGCACCCTAACCTTATACCTCCAGATAGAGTGGCTATGGATCGAAAATTCCTTGCCCTTGTAAATTCAAAATCCTCAGCAAGATACTTCAATGTCCTTGGGGCCTTGTGTTCTCATGATCACATCTGCTTCCAGCTTCCATCATCTACTTGTGCTGTTTTCAGTTTTTCTTTAGGATTTCGATAATTTGTCCACTCAAATAATTTCAAGTTATGATTGGCTTTATTTATTATCTTGGGTGATGGAGGAGGAATTTACATTTATGGAGGCCAACACCTTATGATTAGAAATTACGCATCTGTCTCCTAAAGTATTCTTAGCTTATCCCATCACAAAGGCGCTGCATGTCATCCTGTGAGGCCCGCAAGCTTACGCTCTCCTACTCACTCTCACCTCCATCCCCTCACTCACCTCTTGAACTTTTTTTCATTTCCATCTCAAAATTAACTTTGATGTTTGATCTTACAGAAAAATGTGGCTATTACCTTGTTGTTCTAGACACAAGCAGACGTCTGTTTCTCAGTGTCCTACCTTCATTTTTAAGCAAATTCTGTAGGTATTTCTCAAAAATAGCCTGACTCTAAGAAGAATTCTCGTACCAGTAGCTAATATGATAAAGCAATCATTTTGTTATGCCTACTAAATAAATGAAAAATGGAATAAATTTATTTTATTATTGTACATTATAATAACTTTAGGCTGGAAAAGAGACCAGTTGCTACTTAATATTGACAGATACTATTCTAAGGTTACATTAAGCATTTCTTCTACAAATATAATTATCTTAAATTATCTGAGCTACATCTTTTTAACTGGTCACAGACTTGGTTTTGAGGGTAATTTGTCTGTTCTATCCCAAATTAGTCTGCTGCTAGAGTTACAGATTATGTAAAGGAGATTAAAGAGATAATTAGTTCTCTTTTTTTGTGAAAGAACACTTCCCATTTCTTCAGTTAAAAATGGCTCCTTTTGTGTCATGATAGAAGCACTATGATCACTGATTACACACTATCAAAAATTTTTAGAGAAGTTAAAGGAGAAGATTTCCCTAGAGATCATTTTCTGTTTAGCGTACAAGGTTAAATAGACTCCCAGATGCTCTGCTGAAATAGAGACACATCTCAAGAAACACACAGGTAGCCAATGAGCCAGCTGATGTGGAGATAAGCACTTGGGAGCTGGCAGATCTCGATGCAGGTGAGGAGGACATATGATCTCCCCACCAACAAGCCTTGTCCACTGATGACTATAGGCCACTAGGAAAGGTGAGCAAATCAGTTGTCCACTGAACAAGGAGGATGAACTAGAACTTTAAGAAAATATCAAGGGCCTGAAATCCCTGCACTGCTAAAATACTAAAATGCAAAGTAAACTGACCAACTGCATATTCAATTTTAGAATTCCAGAACTATGTCATTTTCTGAATAAGAGGTCTGGTTTCAGTGTTGTATAATTCCATTCTATACTGAGTTGAAGATTATTTTGTTAATATGCAAAGACATCTAGAGAAGTCCACTTCAGTGTTTCAATTTCTGTATTTATGAAATTAGAAACTTTATACCAATTTATTGCAGGCTGATTTCCTATTGACACTTAAAGCTAATGCTCATTTTTACTCCTTTCTCAGTAGGTAAAGAGAAATGGGATCTCGCTCTACCTATTCATGAAGGTCCATCATCACAAAGATGATGAAATTCACACAAACCAGAGTTGTAAAAAGAGTCCATACAATTCATATGAAGCTATTTGCTTAGATTTTTCTCTCCATTCATTTTGCCAGCTCAGCCCTCCTATACCTTTCTGCCAATCGGCTCTGGAATCTCAAAATGATTACTGCTTTTCTAAAAATAAACAATAATAAGAGTTCACAGATATAATACAACTTGCGTCATTGGACCTAACTCATGGGAGCAGAGCTACTCAGGAAGGCAGCATTCAGCATTTGAGAACAATAAGTTGGGAGTCAGACAAATCTTCAAAATCAAAAGATTTATGTACCCCTATGTTCACTGCAGCATTATTCACAATAGTCAAGACTTAGAAACAGCCTAAGTGCCCATCAACAGATGAATGGATAAAGAAGACGTGGTATATATACAAAATGGAATACTACTTAGCCATAAAAAAGATAAAATTTTGCCTTTTGCAACAATATGGATGGATTTTGAGGGTATTATGCTAAGAAAAATAAGTCAGATAAAGAAACCCAAATACCAGATGATTTCACTCATATGTGGAAGATAAAACAACAACAACAACAAACAAACACACAAACACAGGATAGATTGGTGGTTACTAGAGGGGAAGGGGGGAAGGGGGAGTGCAAAAGGGATCAAAGAGCACGTGTACAGTAACAAATGGCAGCTAGACTTTTGGTGGCAAACACCATGTACTCTATACAGAGGTCAAAATATAATGATGGATGCTTGAAATTTATATAATGTTATAAAACAACGTTACCTCAATAAAAACTTAATTAAAAAAAGGAATATGCGGATAAAAAGTCCAAGGTCTCAAGGAAAATCCCAGTCACTCGAAAACAACAAAATAGACACAGTCCCCTAATTTGGGCTCTAACACAGACTATTGAGATGCTCTACGGGCTGCTGAAAGTATTTCCCAGCTATGGAGCTGAAATGATATTAAAAATAATAGCACCTTAGAGGTTGATTAGAAAAAACAATCAAAAGTCAAGTTAGCTTAAAATGATGTTCACAGACCCATTTGAGGTGTTTTCCTTCATTTAATTAGTAAACGCAAGCAGCAGTTTTACCTGCTTTTCTGAGTGACGAATCTATTAGTTTCTTAAATGTCTTCTGCATGATTATATAGGAATATAAAGGCTTATTTTCTATGCACAAAATGATTGCATTTTGTGTTAATTTGCTGACAAATCTAGCAGTTTCAATGTAGCTATTAACCCAGCTGTTTACTCCCTGAAGAAAATTGCAAAAGTACTTGAGCTTTTTTCCCCTATTCACACAGGCTGGTGGTACAGTGTTCTTAAAGATGAGAAGGAATGATGTGAGATGGGTAACAATCTGAGGTCTGAGATACGGGAGCCTTTGCTAAATATTCACATCTTCGCAGTGTAACTGAAGAAAGAGAGTGCGAGTGGGGGGTGGCAAGAAGGGAGAGAGGGAGAGAGGAAAAGGGAGAGAGGAGAGAGATGATGTAAACAGAGCAACTATCTGACGACGGAATGGTCACTTCTTTTCTGAGAGCTTTGCCCACGGAGTGCAGGGCCCCATGGTTCCTAGGAAGACCCACTGGAGCCTCCTTAACGTCTCTACTGCTATCTCCTCACTGTGATGACCACAAGCAGCTGGTTAGTGCTGTAGAACTTGGCCCAACACCACAGAGCTGCTGGATTTTTTGTCACATACAAACAAAGGTGAGTCAGGAGTTCATGGGTTAGCAGCACCATCTTTCTAAAATCACAAAGTCAAAATTTCATCTTAGAGGGCAAGAAATGCAAATGATAACAGTAAACAAAGCAATTTTGGCCGATGAAAGTTTGTGCATTTATTAACATATTTTTTCTGCAATTTATAATGTCTTCCTAATACATTTTAAAATAACTGCTTGAATATGTTTCAGAAATAGTTCTTGCAGTTAACAGTTAATAGCTCAGAACATTATCCAAGTAGAAATTTGCTTTGTCGAAAAAAAAGGAAAGCAAACAGTTAAAAATACATGTCCTTGAATCTAGAAATGTTTTTAAAAGGTAGAATCCAGCAATGTATAAGAAGGATAATCCATCATGACCAAGTGGGGATTTCTCAGACAACATGACTCCTTTAATATTTGCAAATAAATCCATGTCATTTATCGTACTGTGAAAATAACAACCACCACCTTGCAAAATCATTTTAATCAATGCAAAAAGCATTTGATAAAATTCAATACTTATTCATGATAAAAAGGGTCAGCAAACAAAGAATAAAAGAGAACTTCCTTATCTGATAATGAGCATCTATGAAAAACTAACTTCACAGTTAATGGTTAAATATTGAACGTTTTCCCCCTAAGATCAAGAACAAAGCAAAGATGTACATTCTCATCACTGTTATTCAACACTGTAGTAGAGGTCCTAGCTAGACCAATAAAGCAGGAAAATAAACAAGCATGAAGTTCAGAAAGGAAAAGAAAAACTGTCTTCATTTGCAGAGAACCAGATTGTTTATGTAGAAAATCCAATGGAATTTATAAAACAACGATTCGAATTCATACAAAATACACAGTTAGTAAGCAAAAATCAATTTTGTTTTTATATACTAACAACAAACCTTTTGCTTTCTACAATGCTGGCTAATGTTGTTTTAGAAATAGAAGTAGACAGAAAAATTTTCTCTTAGGTTACAATCTAACTTGGGCTGTTCCAAATTTGCAAAGTAGAATTTAAGAACAGCATAATGGGTATCCGTGTTTGTTTTTTAAGAAAGACTACTTATTAATGTACACCAGCAAGATAATCTTATACATGCTGTGGTCATTCATTTTAAGGCATATTGTTATGTCTCTGGTATTTGTATTTAAATTCATAGATGACATCCATTAATAATGAGTTGAGTTCACACAACCTATAAGCTAAAATGTGAACATCTTTTTTAAAAAATTCATAAATATTTGAACTTTTATAACAAGGATATTTAATGCTTAGCAACCACAGTGCTGGGTAATCAGTGCCCTTATCCTGACATAGCCTTACATCTTAATTTAGTATCAAGAGGCTGAAGATGGAAACCACATTTTGCCATATTCTGTGATTTTCACCCTGAGCACTCAGCATAATATCATGCCCATGTGGCTGATAGGAGAATTACAGCATCTGAAGGAAAATACATACCAGTTTCTCAGAAGGAAAAGAATGAGAACATTCAGAGTTAATGGACCAGCACTAACAAACCTTCTTTGGTCTTCCCCTTTACGGCTGGTTTTCACCAGGACTCAGTTCTTGGCCCTGTTCTCATTCTCCCGCTGCTGGTATTGATATGCCAGGCAGGTTCTTCACAGTAGAAAAAGACATTATTTTCCAGGTATTGAAAGGAAACTTCACTTGCCCTTGGATTGTGCCCTTTAGAAGAAAAGACAACTTACATGCCTGGATAAGGTCTCCCCTCTCAACAGCAATGTGTCTCACTCCCTTTCCACATTCTTTCTCTTGTGTATTGCTCTCCTCTAATTATCTCACTCTCTATATGCACTAACCCCCACAACTCTCAAACTTGATAGGGAACTATGCCTTCCGCTGGATGGAGTTAAACCAGAGCTGCTCCACTTCCGGAGTTTCGGTGTTTCTGTACTGAATCACTTCATGGTTTCGATATCTCTTTGTCCTCTGAATCTATGTTCCATAGGATACCTTCATAGTGAGATTAGTTTTTTGCTGCCAGAGTAAATGAGTTTCCCTGGAAATACTCTCAGATGATTCTGGGCAGGGGAGAGGAGATGGAGCAGATGAGAGAGAAAGAAAAACATCTTACCCTTGACTGTAGTATTCTTCAACTGTGATTGAAATTGCAAAGTAAATGACAAATCATTGACAATTTAAGAGGAAAAATTATATGTGCTTTAATTACAGATGTGTTTTAATATCTGAACCTTTAAAATCAAACGTTTCCACTGAATATTTCAGGACGTCTGACTCTATCCATTATTGTTGCAGATTGTGCAGAATCAGAGAATCAGCCAAAGGAGAGATGCAAGAGATCTTCTAGTTCAACACCCTTCAGTAGCAGAAGAGTCTTTAGAAATATGTTTGAAACTCTACGAGATGTTCACTAGTTTCTACTTCTATGTATTTTTGCATTAAAATTCTACCCTCTGTCGATAACTGTGGGTTTCCCTAGCTATCTGAGTTGAGGAAGGGCTTTTGTGGAATATATAAAAATGTGAGAGTGGTGGGGGATGAGAGGAACATAACAGTTGACACATCAAAATATCAATTCAATATAGTTGCCTTAACTGGAGTGTGTTGAAGTTTAGTACAGGTGGCACAACGAAGTGAGCTAGAAGTCAAAGAATGTGTCCTATTTCTTCACTTACTCGACAAATGCTTATTTAGCACCTACTATATACACTGTTCCAAGTGCTTTAGAGCAGCGAAAACCATGTTTTAAAAGTCAGTGACAGTGTTTGGACTGAGCGTTGAGAGAAAGAGAAGAGGATGGTGTGTGTTCTGTGAACTACCAGTCGGTCCTCTGCTGAGCATACTGTGTGAAGGAGTAAACAGTTGGAATGGAGCAGTGTTGAGTCTGCATATTTATTGCAATTTGTTCCTATTTGTGAGAAAGATAACACAGAATCTTGCTTGAAATTGGATTTTAGTGAACTAACCAAATTCTATAAATTTAAAATCTACGTGTTTAAGCCAATTTCTGTCATCACGTTGAACTTGTTTCATAACTCTGGTGCCGTGTTGTTCTTCGAGGAATTCTTTCAGACACAACCTTATCTAAATCCCAGACAAGCATTTCACTTATAATGTTGTCGACTGTTCTTGTACAAAATAAACAAAAGGCTGCCTCTCTGTTCAACCAAAGCAACCAGATCACCAGATTGTAACATGTCATGTAACCTCGGGTAGATGTCACCTAAAGAGTCCCTCCCCAATCCCCAAATCAGTGTTTTGAAAAATTGTGCTGGGGAGTCTTTTAGAACTCCCTTCAAGTATCTAGTTCTATATAATTTGCCATTTTGACCAAATCCCAGGAAATTCAGTCTGTTAAAGCCTATGAGACTCATTGCACCTCTTGCTTCAGATACCACTTCTGTCAGAGGCAGAAAACTGTAACAGTGTTTGATATCTGATGATACTGATGTATTTTATCATTAGTTCAACCAACAGAAAGCGAGATGATCAGATCAGGGGCCGGCCCGTGGTGTGGTGGTTAGTTTATGCCTTCTGCTTCGGCAGCCCAGGGTTCGTGGGTTTGGATCCCAGGCGTGGACTGATGCACCGTTCATTGATCCATCCTGTGACAGCGTCCCAAATACAAAATAGAGGAAGATCAGCACAGATGTTTGCTCAGCAACGTCTTCCTCAGGCAAAGAGAGGAAGATTGGCAACAGATGTGAGCTCAGGGCCAATCAATCTCTTCCTAGCTATGACTTTGTTCCTATCTATGCTATTCATTTTTCTTCAAAATGTGCTTATCTTTTCTTCTCAAAAGATTCTTTAGGGGTAGTTGGGAAAGATTTATTTATTTTTCTTACAGTAATCAAAATATACCTAAAATTTAAAAATAAACTTTCAAATATAAATGCCTATTTCCCTCAGAACATATGACTAAAACAGATCACATTGTTTTCTGAAAATGAGCAATATAATTGACATTAATCAGTTTTTTCTCTTGATGCGTGAGTTCAAATGATTAAAAACCAATCATAGAAAGGAAGTCCAGCACTGGAATGAGCAAAAACACTATTAATTTAGTACAGCCTGTAATTTAATTCTGAAAGCTAAGCAAAAATAACAATAAAGAGTTCCACTCTATGCCAATGCTTAGGTTTCAGATGCTGAAAAACCTCTTTCTCCTCACACCACCAGACTGCATCTCTTATCTAAAAAGACGGTCCTATGTTATTCAAACAGGGGTCCAGAACTCCAGTGATCCTAGGGATGGGGTGTCTCCCTAGAGGAGCAAAGCAGCCCGGTGGCCAATGGGAGAGAGCGATGGCCCACCTGGAGGCCACACCCCATCTAGCTTTGCCATGTGGGAATTCAGGCCAGGTGTTGCCACAGTCTTCACTTTTTCCAAAGGAGCTAGGAATCTGAAGTTTTATATAAAATTTTTAGATTTTTAAAAATATTGTCCACTAAGTCATCTTTTTAAAGCACTACTATGACCCAACATTACATCCCCATGGGTGAGATTCAGCATTTAGAATGCTTTGTAACCTCCACGATAAAAGCTCCCCTTACAGTCAATATCTGGAATAGTTGAGGTACACTGGGCCCAGAAGGAGACTTCCTTGGCTTAAACCCCTCCTCTACCAAGCTGTGTGACTTTGGGCAACTTAACCTCTCTGTGCCTGTGCTTTCTCATCTATAAAGTGAAGTTTTTTAATGGATCTACTTTATACGTATTGGAAACATTAAACAAATTTGAGCTGCTTGGAATATTGCCTAACACCTAGCAAGAGTCACGAAGTGTCAACTATCACATCAGTACTATTGTTTATTATTATTATTATTATTAACAAGACAAAGACCGTGGTTGTAATTGGGCAGCAGTGGGAGTCAGTAGTTTGGGGCCAGAAGAGTAAGCAGTATCAAGGGAAGGAATAAACATTTTTAAAAACTATTATTTTTAAGACACAGTCTACAATTTCATTATTTAATCTTCACAACATCACTAGATGGGATAGATTTTATTCTCATTTTTTCAAAGAGGAAACTGAGGCTCTGAGATTTTAAGTAACGTGTCCAAGCTCACATAGTTCATCTTATAACCAGGCTTGTGGGAATACTGATCACTTTCTCTACATATAATGCATTATTGCCCTTTGCAAAAAATGGGTATTTCAGAAGAGAGAAGGGACTGGTGAGCTGGCAGATGAGCCGGAGATCGCCTCTTGAAGATCGGCGAGCACAGACTGGATTAAAGAATGGCGACTTGAGGCCATGGGAGTTGAACCAAACTGGGAGCCTCAGAGCCCAGGTGTTGGCTCTCGACAAGGTGACAAGGGCTAGGGACTCTTAAAGCCCACAGCCACCAGGTACGGGCCTGCAGTTTGACAAAATTGGATTTACTGACGATGCAAGGAGGGAGGCCGCTCCAGAACCATGAATGCCACTCCATGATTGCAAGGCGAGAAGCAACTCACCTGCTGTAGGGTTCAGACTTCAGGTGAAGGACTCAGAGCAGGTCTGAGGGAAACGGGATCAGTTTAGGATTGTTGCTGCTTCTCAGGCAGCCCTGGGGGAAGCAGGAATGACCAGGGACTGGGTGCCATCATGGAGCTAGGGCTGTTCAACAGTTGCATAGATGAGAACAGCAAAGTGGGCATGGGGCCTTGTTGGTAAGAAAGGGGGTCATTGCGGCAATTTTTAGCCCTGCAGGACCTCGGGAGACCCAGCATTTCCTGTTCCTTTTGCAGCTTGATCTGAGTGTGTTCCCAGGTGGATTCACCGCAGGGCTGCTTTCTTTCCTTTTCAGTCCAGGAGCTGATTTCCACAAGGCCCAGCTAGGGTTTTACTCCTTCAGGGCACTTAGGAGTACCATTGGTGTTGACTACTGAGCTGCAGGCTGTACAGCCAGAGGCCCTTGCATTCTGGAACTGGTCTCCTAACATGAGCAAACAGAAGCAAGAAGGCAAGTAGCAAAGTGCCCGATTGGCCTGCCCACTCAAGGCACCAGCGACGATAGGTTGGACCGCGGCTCAGGCTTGATCTTCAGCTTTGAGGATCTACAAACTACACCTTTCAGGAAATCAGGAGGGAATGGTTTAGAGTGATTCCATTCAGAAAGATTGGTGACTAAAACCAAAATGCCGATTTAACATTTTAGCTTTAGAAGTAAAGCTATCAATAAGATTGGACAACATAACCTGTGCAGGCAGAACTGTATGGTAAGGTTTATCATAATTAGAAGGTTGCATTTTGAACTTTGAGTAAGTAAAGTTGGTTGCAAGGATGGCAATATTTGTGGCACCAGGTGAGACTGCCTGGTGAGTTCATCTTGCTCAGGTAGAGCACAGACCATGGATCAGATTACCTGTCTTGAAATTCTGGCTCCACTCCTGTGTCACCTCGAAAGACTGACCTAACTTCTCTTTGCCTCAGTTTCCTCATGTGTGCAGTGGGGATAATAATCTACTCCATAGGGTTGTCAGGAGGTTTAAATGAATTAATATGCATAAAATACCTAGTACAAAATCTGGCACATAGTAATAATATGTTGGTTGTTCTTGTTAATCTTAGAGTTTCTTAATTCCAGTCAGTTCTGTCCTGGCCACGTTCTTACAGATACCGCCAATGTTTTTTTTCTGTGTCTCTCATTTTACTGTTTCCTGGCTGATCAATCTTTCTTCTAATTAACACTTTCATTTTTGAAATACACTAATATTTCAATTTGGTAAAAATAAAGTTTTACTGGTCTGGGAGGCATTTCTCAGAGGCAATTGTGAAACTCTCTGCTGTGCTGTAACTAACCGTATGCTGATGTTATCTCTAGTTTAACTAATAGTAGGGGGGCTATATCTCCAGGTTCCCAGAAAGGCCATGACGGGCTCGCCTGAGTAATTTGGGGACAGTTCTGGGTCCAGGCCTAATTGAGGAAACCCATTTTCCCATTCACCTGACGTTTTTTTCTGTTTGAAATTATCATTCTTTGCCCAGTTTCATTTATATCTAAATCATCAGCTCTGATTTTTATCTGTTTTAATTCTTGAGCTTCAGTTTAAGATTTATTTGAAGGAAGAAAACCACTACCAAAAGACATTTAAAAATCGCTGATCAAAAATATGTTTCAGGGGCCGGCCTGGTGGTGCAGAGGTTAAGTTCGCATGTTCCGCTTCTTGGTGGCCTGGGGTTCGCCAGTCTGGGTCCCGGGTGCGGACATGGCACCGCTTTGCAAAAGCCATGCTGTGGCAGGCGTCCCACGTATAAAGTAGAGGAAGATGGGCATGGATGTTAGTTCAGGGCCAGTCTTCCTCAGGAAAAAGAGGAGGATTGGCAGTAGTTACCTCAGGGCTAATCTTCCTCAAAAAAAAAAAAAGTTCCAATGTATCCACGTATGTGTATGGAAATGTTATAGTGTGTGATCCTGCCTAGACGAAGATGGGTAAGCATTCTCTGTTTTCTAGATTTGTTCTTTATTTCTCTGGTTAGAGGAAGCTACATATGCACTGACCAATCCTAGAAGAAAAAGGCACAAAACATTATGACCAAATATAGTTCTAATGTACCTTGTCTCCTATGCAAATTGCTCAACACAATGTCATACAAGAATGAGAAAGTCACACCTTGACTGTGTGAATGGGGGAGCCAGCAGAGGATTGGGGCTCAGTCCTTAGGACAGACACAAACCTTCCTCTGAGTCACTTTCTGCCACTGTAAGAGCCCCAGCTACAGCTTTGTACAGAAACCACAAGGCAGCCACTGGAGCACACAGCACATTTGGTTTGAAAAGCAGGAAGCAGGAATGAAGAGAGCAGAAACGTAGATGTTAGTAATTTTTCCATTTCTCTCGGCACTAAAGAGTCCTTATCCATGACACTCAATTCTATTTCTATTTTTTGGAGGACTAGAAAAAATTGGTTGTCAAATCCTGTTGATATTGTCACCACGGAAACCTTCACATCCACCCCTCATCTCCTTTCCTCCTCTGGCCGCCTCAACCATTTCTTAACTCACCCTCATTGCCTCTTCACCCCAAGATCCCTCGTCCCCCTTGATAAGTTTCCTCCCAATTTTTTTTATTTTGAAATTAAGGCGTCAAGACTTGCTCGCCTAAGTAGTAATCTTTCCCAAATCCTCTTTAACTTATGACACTCAACTGCGGATCAAGGTGGAACAATCTTAGCCTCACTCAGGCCCAGGTCTGTTGCAGGGCAGTTTGCTAGCTGTACGGCACCTGTAAAGCTCAGGTTTCTCACCTGTAAAGGAGGGTTCATACTCTATTCTCAGATTGTTATGAGGACTAAATGATATAACAAATGTGTTCACCATACAGATATTTTAATAAACACCCAATAAAATTCCCTCATTACTGTTATCTACATTCTAGGAAAGTGGCAAGAAGAATTCCAACCATTTGGTCAATAGGATGCCAAACAATATATTTTGTTTCATATTATGTGAAAATGTTTTAATGGCTGTCAACTGAGAGACTGTTTTATGGAAAAAGGCAATTCCATATTCTGTCATTCTTCTGACTAGGGATTAAATGAAGTAGCAAGAACATCATCTAGCAAGTAGTTAAAATGTACAGTAGCATAAGCAAGCTCTCCAAAAATGTATCATTGAAAACAGTACAGCCTTGGACTCAATATACCAGATACAAAACAAAAGTTCAGAAATTGCAAAATAGGCAAAAATGAGCTATGATCCAGGGAGAGCCGTGATCTTGGTGTCTGGTATACAGTTAGAGGGAAAAGGGTTAATTCATGAGTACATAACCAACCCAAACTACTGCAACTCAGGAAAGTCCCCTCAATCATGAAAACAGATGATCCCGAATGGAAGCATCCATAATTTTTATTTGGCTGTAATTTATTATGTACACACAAAGATGAGAACCGACCAAATTAATTCTTAAAAATAGGTATTCAAATGAGAATATTCTTCAGCTTTTATTTCTTTTCCTTGAAAGGATGCTGCTTAAATGTTTCTTTGAGATTTTTTATATTTTAAGAGTGTTATTCCTCATTAGCAACAAGCTTTTAAAATCTTAAATTGCTCCATGAGTTGAACTGATGCTATTTAAATGTTTTCTTTTTTTATGTTTCTAAAAGTTCTGTGCAGCTCTCATCCTCTTTGTTTATCATTCATTTTGGTAGCCTCAGTGCTGGATAAAGATAGGTAAGACAGTGACTCAAGAATGTGAACAACAAAGGTGTTACAGAAAATCTTATTGCATAATTATAGAAAAGCATAATTATAAAAGAATGTGACAATTTTTGTTGTAAGTTTATTTTCTAGCGAAAATAATTTTGAAAGTTTTCCCTCAATACTTAAAATGCTAGTGAAAAAGATTGAGAAATTATGCCATATAGTTTGTGCACTACCTCAGAATAAAACTGAAATTCAGAGGGTTATTTATAATGACTTTAAAATCAGAAAATCTTCATTTGGAGTGAAGGGAAACCTACATTCTCAAATGCTATCTTGGTGAATGGACATCAATGAATTCTCTCAGTTAATATTTACTGAATGCATAATGTGCACAAGGGCAAAAACTACGGGGAAAACATGCTTCCTGTTCTGAGATCCTTTATGTTCCAGTGCAGAGAGCAAGATGAATGGGGGGAGCCCTAGAGCTTAAGGGGGAAATTCATTACTGCAGTAAGAGAGGGAAAAAATATAAAGGTCTAAGTTTTCCAGTAGATTCCCCTCACAATGTTGGGTATAATGGATAAAGGGAAGCAAAGAAATCTGTGGGCAGACTGCTCTGGTAGTTCAGACAATAATGGCAGGATCTAGGCTTTTAGATAAGATGATGGAGAGGATGAGCTGGTGCAAGAGACGCTGAAGAAGAGAGAATAATGGGCCATGAAAGGAAAATGGAGCAAGGGAAAGAGGCCAAAGACTCAGTACTTGTGAAGGTGAATGGGAACACAAGTATTGCCAAGTACACAAGTGGAAATTCTAGGCATTTCAGGGAAGCAGAAGAGAAGTAACGCTAATGAATTCACTTTAGTATTTACTGAATGTAAGATTCCAACAGGGCATTCAGGAAGGAATAGTCAACAGGCAGGTAGACACTGGAACTGGAGAAATGCAGAGGGCAACAGGAGAGAGGTTAGTCCATTCAGTGTCCCCAGAAGGTAGATGTATATGCAAGGAGAACAGAAGCGACTTGGCACGCTATCCAGCGTCCCAGTAGGATCAATCTGAGATGGCTTCTTTAGTTGAACATCAAATTTGTAGGTTTGATAATATAAATTAATGTGTAAGAAGAAATATCGTGATGAAGGAAAGCATGAAGAAGGCTAAGGAAATGAAAAAGCTATAAATACATTGAGAAAAATAGCAATTAAAGTAAGTAAGCACTCAAAGTTAAATTATTAAAGATCAAGGGATCACTTAGGAAAGCTGAAATGGAATGAACTTCCCCCCAAAAGTGCTATCTTGGGAATATTTCTGGAAGATGAGATTTGAAATGGAGCCTTTAAGCAGATGGTGAGCATTTCAGGAAGAAAGTAAGGCAGGAATACAGTAATGCCTGACAAACCAGGAGAGACAGAGAGAGATTGAGAGAATATGATCCTTGCTCTCTTGGGGCCAAGAGCACCTAGCAAGATTTGGTTTGGGGCAGAAATAATTTAGAATGAAGACAAGAATTCTGTCTATTTGGTTCACTGCTATATAGCTAGCATCTAAATACATAGTTGTTCTATAAATGTTTTTTGTATAAATAAGCTAAGAAAATGAAAGCAAAAGAAGGACCAGCTGTGTCTATATATTAGGTTCTCTAGTCGTGAGCATATCCCTCCTTTGTCTAGTCCACCTCCTGCGAATCTCTGTAAATTTTTCACACGAGCAAACAGGTTCTTGTGACTGCATCTAATGGAGCAGAAGAGTAATGGAAGAGAATTAAAAGACAAAGATACCCGGCATTGGATGTGACCAGGGTCAAAATCATAATGTCGCTTGGTACTTTCTCATAATTGTCTGTTCTCGTAAAAGGCCTTTGAATAAAATAAAATGTTTCATTCTTTAATTTTTAAGGGAGATGTTAAACAAACTAATATTTTAACCATTTAAAATAAAGCTTTGAGTCACATTAAAATGTTTTAATGTCACAATTCTTAAAAAATAAGTCAAATGTAAAAAACCAAAAGAAAATGGCAAATCCAAGTTGAGATAATGGCTAAAGTTTCAGCTGAAACAGCAAACTGACAACGTAGATTCACGTGATGCAAAAGAGGATATTCTTAAATACTGTGTTTAAAAATCAAGCATAGAAACATAATTTATTGGAGTAGTACGTAGACAACACAAGAAAGATAGTGAAATAATGAAGTTTAAAAATAAGTTTTACTGATGCATATAATAATTTACATAAAAAGTCAGCCTCTCCAGTGTTAAAGTATGAAAGAACGTTAGTAAATTCACTTCAGAAAAGAAAAATTCATTACAACCCTGGAAACATCACATACGTAAATTTAAATATTAATGCCTATTTGTGAGAAAAATTCTCATTTATAAGTAAGTCCAAATACAGAGAAAATCTTCTTTTTAAGCTAATTTTATTTATTTGCAGTTATGTTTAGCTATTGGTAAAGGTTTTGGAGTCACCCATTTCCAAATGGACGTGTCTATGAAATGCAATCTAGAATACTTGTGATCACGCAGGGGCAGCGCACAGTAGGTGTTCAGAGACCACGTTTTACGTAAATCCTTGGTAGAAGTCTTGTGTTACAAAATTCTCTGAAAACGTCCTAGAGAAATATTGAGACAGTGATATTTAATTTGTTTGCAAATGCACTTCGCATAATCTGAGCCGTCCTTCTGGTAATATATTTAAATTTGCATCTCCAATTTTATTAGCGAAGTGAGGCATTTCATTTTTGGTATTCGTATTAACCTACTAAGTTATTTTCTTTTAAGTTTTGGCTTTCTTGGAATTATGTTTTCCCAGTTTTTCTTGCATATACTTGAGTACTTTGATATGTCTAAGTTAAAAGTCGATTATAAAATTAGGATTCACTTTACTCATAGAATACCCACCAAAGTCTTTTGCTAAGAATGTTAATGAAAATTTTCTGCTTATTATGCTAAAATAAAGAAAAAGACATTTACTTGGCATTTTCTTTTAACTTGGCATTTTAACCTAGTAATATTATTTTATGTAATGCTAATATGGATTTTCATAATGACTTGGGTTATTTGGAAAGAAAAAAAATCTAGGTAGAGCAGTCTATGACTTGGTCTCTTTACCCTTTAGCAGATTTAAATTGATTGATGGATGTGAGCTTGTAATTTGATGCGGTCAATTTCTATTGCCCACAAATATCTGGAGATTGTGTTAGCTTTTCTGAGGGGAGGGGAAGTGGCAATTATGAGCCCAGCAAACCAGAATCAATCTTAATATTCTTATATTTTAGTATACTTATATTCTCCAAATAAAAGAGGAAAATTGGAATAATGTAGAAAAAAATTCTTCTAATGAAAAATAAAAGGAAAAAATTAGGGCCTAGAATAAACCTTGAATAAATTCACATGATCCTTAAATTTCTTGTTTTTTTTAATGGGCTAAATTAGAGCTTTGTCTTGATTTATACGGATTGTCCCACTTTGCACAAGAAGTTGCTCTTTTTCTTAATTATTTTCTAAGACAAGAGTAATACAGTGTTTATACAAGTCTTTTGCAAATAAAGGATTCATTTTTAAAAATGTTTTTATTATTATTTGTGTCCTCCAGATGAAAAATATAGAACACTGCTAAATGACTGTGGAGTCAGTCTGTGTGCAGACATTTATGCACTAAGAAGTCTGGCAATGTCTGAAAGAACCATATGACTCATACTCAGCCAATAGACATGTTGGCTCCATGGGAGCAGAAATAGCCACTCTCCTCCTCACCGTTGTGCACTTAGCACCTAGCTGAGCGCTTGGCAGATAGTAGATGTAACATAAATATTTGACTAATGAATGAATGAGCTACTGCATAGGTGTTTGCGCTTCACAGAGTAAGTGCTCAGCCCTTCCACGTGCCCTTCCTTGAGCAGGAATGTTTCCTGCATCCCTTTTCCTGGTTTGCTAAGCTGGTTAAGTCAGCAGTGGCTGGTAGCTAGGTTATGAGTAGCAACATTTTACTTTCCAAGTTACCTCATTATTATTATTATTATTGTTCTTCTTTTTATTATTATTATTTCCTCAGCAACATCTTTGCAGACTCTTGCTGCCCTCACGCTGCCTAGCTCCTCCGTCTCCAGAATTCACCCAAACGGTATCTAAAGGTGGCTTCAGACTCAATTCCATCTCTCCTCTCCTTCTCAAAACTTACCATCCTGAGTCCAGTCACTCTGGGAAGCTTATTTCTACTAAGTGACAGATCTACTAGACACATTCAAGTTTCTGCGCTATCAATAGCAATAATGAGAGCTGGCTTTATGAGCTTTAGCAACATGCTGGGCACCATTCAGAGCTGCTTACAGGTGTTATGTTATCTGTTTATTTTTATAGCTCTCTCGGGGAATACTTTTTCTTTTTCCCATTTTACAGAGGAAGAAATTGAGGCACAGAGAATCAAAGTAAAAGGCCATGTGTCCATCATCTAATAAGGAATAGACCCTGTATTGTGCCTGGTGTGTGCTCACCCGGGGGGCAGCATCCGCCATTGGCTCTGTCTGCATTTGCAGCCAGTCATGTGGTGTCAGAGCTCACAGCTACTTCGTTCTCCTACAGGAGCCACAGAGCCTGCAGCATCAGGACGTGACGATCCCAGCCACTGCTGGAGGGCAGCGGGCTCTCTGCACTTGGCCTTGGCTGGGCTACACTTAGGAAACATTTATGTATTCTGGCTGCAGCCAGAACCATTTAAAAGGCCTCTTATCGAGCTCTTGGTTCTGGGGAACTGATGGCTGCTCCTTCAAATACAGGGCAATTTTGACTCTTTCGCCTTCTCCTTACCTCCTGCCAGTCCCCCTAGGCTTGACTTTTCTCAGTCCTCTCTCATTTTATGTTCCTCAGTCCAGCTCCTCACCCACAGTCAGCCTTCCTGCTCTTTCCTGAGTTGTACAGTAGCCATGTGTCTTGGCCCCATGTTGCACATAACTGGCTCTGTCTTGGCCGCAGGCCATGTCTCTGCCAACCAGTGCCCATTCACTGTGTGACAATGATTGGAGCTAATTTGACCAAGAAAGCAAAAAATCATGCGGATATTTTAAAGAGATAATTTGAATTTTTAAGAGTCGTCTTCTGTTTCTAATACTTCAAGGAGAAATCCCAGTAATAGGAATTTTAGTCACATGGGATGGAAGTAGAGGAGACAAGTTTTGACAGGCTGGCACCTTGGATCATTGCACCTTACCTTACCACAGAGTTGGCCTTGTCCCTGGAAGTGGAGAAATAGGATATTTATATAATATTTACATGGAAGAATGGGAGGGATAGTGTCTAAGTTGGATCATGTCCCAGGTTGGTGGTTGCATGCATGTGCACACATTTGCATTTTCTGTACGTAATTTTGCATGCATTAGTGATTCATTCAACCAGTGGAGAAACATACAGTGAGTGCCTATTACCTGCCAGGAGCAGTTTCAGGTGACAAGACATTTAAGACTCTATAATGGACCCAAACTTGTACATCCAAGCTGCCTGGAATTGCTTTTGGAAGTTAAGTGTCTGAAAGTAGTGCAGTAGATTTATACGTTAAGAGTCCCATGGAAATAACGATATTATCATGTCCTAATTATGATTCACGTAGGCACTGCTTTTCTCAAGCTGATGTGACAGGAGCCGAAGGGCTTTTCCTGGCTGTCCTCTGAATGCCGCATAACTACCTGCAGCACAGAGCTGTGCTGTCAGAACATCACTTTGGCTGCAGTGGGCAGCACCCAGAGGATGGGTTGGGTGGCGTGTGAAACTGGAACAAGAACTGGTTGGGAGACTTCCTCATTGTCCAATCCAGGGAAGAAAGCCTGACCTAGCTCACTGACAACAGAAGTATAAAGAATGAAATGGATGAAAAAGGAAGAGGTAACATTGTAAAGGATGTATCTGGAGGGCAAAAGAGAAAAAGGAATTAAAAGAGACTGAAGAGTTTCAAGCAAGAAGACTGGTAAGATATAACAATGACTTTAAAAAAGTGTCTAGGAAGATAATGCTGAGGCAGGTTTGTAGAAGTCGGTAAAAAAAACCTAATTTTGAACTTGTTTTCAGAAGGTTGGTGAATATGGAGGTGGAGACATCGATCTGGCCCTGCAGCTTAGAAGAGAGAGAGATTGTGCTAGAAATGTAGGTTGACGAGCAAAGCTGTGTTTCATAATAATAGCCAACATCCACACAGCTCTTAATATGTCAGACTCTATTCTCAGTCCTGTAGACACATTTTATCATGACAACCACCTATGCGGTAGGTCTCATTTAGGTTCCACATTTTACAGGGAAGGAAGCAGAGGCACGCAAAGGTTGGATGCCTGACTTAGAGTTCCACAGCTAGTCAGTGGGTGGAGTAGACTGCTGCCCACCACCACACTCTCCTTCACGAGGGCACATTGGCCAATGTTGGCACCAGCAGTTTTTGTCCAACTGCTTGTCCCAGAGGAGGTGGAGGTTGAGAGATGGTGATGGAAGGGTGACATAAATAAGGCAAAAAGAGCTTAAAAGATGACATAAAAAAGGACATTTGACATTTTTTCCTTCTGCCCTTTGTCTCCCCTGGAACTCTAGCCCAGTGCTGCAGTCCTGTTAGGGCTCTAAATAGGAGATAGACGTAAGAGTTAGGTCTAAGAGTTAAATCTAAGATCTAACCTGATAGATGACATCGCCAAGGGGACAGTACAGCCAGAAGACAAACATCAAAGAAGACCTGCATTTGAAGGACTGGATAAAGCAAAGAGTGAATGAGAAAGACAGAAGGAATACTCAGAAGGGATGTGGGGAGACAAGAAAGTGCCATCCCAGCGCCCTGGGGACTGGAAGGGCCAGGGAGGAGACGGCGGCGGCTTGTGGGAGGGAGACGGGAGAGGTGCGTGGGAAGCACTAAGAAAAGTGAACGGAGGCCTTTGGAAGAGTGGATGAGCTTGAAGACTGAGATTTTAATAGATCCATTTCTGGCACGATTCAGGAAACCCGACTGCACGGGGATGAAGTACGGGAGCAAGATGAGAAAACGGAAGCACTAAGTTTAGGCTGCTTCCCAAAGCAATTTGGGATGCGGGAATGATTAGGAGACAGAACTATTTTTAATGCGGCGAGAAGGGACTAGAGGGAAGAAAGGCTGTCCTGTGCAAGGCTTCTTAGGGTTGCCGGGGTGAATTCCCCGGGCTCTGTGGCCTCAAATTGAGAAGTGAGCTGGGGCTGGGCACTGGAGAGGAACTCCATTTGTTGCTAATCTCTTCAGGCATCGCTAATAGTTATAAACAGATAATTTGCAAGAAGATGAAAGAATCCAAATTCGTGTTGCCAATACTAAATATTTAACTAATGGAAAATATAGGCTTTGAATTGGCTGTGAAACCCTCAACCGATGAGCTAAATTTTAAATACTTTGTACCCTGGAGAGGATGTTTCAGTCCCTGGCTGTGCCAGATGGGGTGTGAGTCACAGCACAGGAAATAACACTGGATTTCATATTATGCTGCTTCCACAAAGGATGTGGACCCTCTGAAACCGGTTGCCCTATAGATGAAATGAAAGCCCAGAGGGAGGCGGTTAGGACGACACTGCTCCGCTGCGCGCACTGTGAGCACCAAACACAGGCTGGGTCAGAGCTCTGTGGCAGGACACCAGGGATGGCAGGATCCTGCCAGCGCGCCGACAGGCGGAAACGTCTGCTTCTCTTACGCCAGAATGCAGATGCCAGATATAAAGACCCATACGTAAGATTTATATAACCGTGTAGACTCATCAATTGGGGGAGGGGGTCCGGTATGTCTGTGGGTTAATTAGGTTCTCCTGATCCCCGCCCCTATTTGTTATATTGTGGGCATCTAAAGGTATTTTCTTCTGAAGCACATGTGCTAGATTAGATAAATTTAAAGCTTTATAATAACTTATTGTGCCCTGATCACTTAGGGGTTACAATCGCCCGAACAAACAGCACTTATGAAGCCATGAGTGTATGAAATAATATGTACTTACAGAATGACAGGTTACAGTGCCATTTTAAAAATAGGTACAGTAAGGAGCATATTTGAATAAATGCTGGAAATATTTCAGCCCCTTCCTTCCTTTCCTCCAGCATTTTGATTCACTGTCCTCCTCGCTGGTTTTCTCGCTTTTGCTTTACCCTTGACCAGATCTCCCTTACCCAGAGAAATTATTTCCCTCTTTACTTTATCTCTCTGGTTTCCAATACACTTATTTCCTTTAACTATCAGGCTTCTTAAATAGATATATTCTGCATAATTCCTTCCAATTTTCCACCATCTTTGTCTTTTCCTTTCCCTAAGTGGCATTTATATCTCTAATGGTCAACTAATATCATAATGTCAAAGATCAAAGGTAAGCTTACTGGCCAAGACCCATGGATTATTTTCAGCCTTATCTTTTGAGATGTGAATTCCAGAAACAGGGTATGGATTTCACCCTATCCTGCTTGCTTGCTTGCCCTCTGCTTTATTGCTGGCCCTGATTCGACCCGATTTTCTCCTTTCTTCTCTCTCTCTCTCCTATCTGGCATATCTATCATGCATTGATGCATTTTATCTCTTTTGCCTAATTACTGCCTCCTCCTCCCCTTCTTTCTCCTCCCACTTTTCCTAACTCAGCTCTTTGCTGTTAGCCCAGGAGTCCTCAATAGTCTTTCTCGAGCCCATTTCTCTTGCTCTAGAAGGTAAAATAGTGCTGATCTACAGGCCACAGTGGTTTTGCAGATGCGCTTGTTGTGGTCTGCCAGGAGTTACATTAGGGCATGATTCTTAAATTGGGAGGTTTTTACACTCTGGCTTCTAGTGAAAACTTGAAAAATCTGTACATATTACTACTTGACAACCAGCTGAAGAGCATCCTTCTGGATGGAACATGAGCTCCACGGCTCACTCCAGCGGTCCCTCCTGGAGGCTGTTCACCATTCTTTCCTGCCCACGAAGACCCTTTCTCACAACTACTTTTGTTGTTATTGTGGTGTTGTTTGCTAGAAGTTAAACCTTTTTTGCCATTAGTCAGATAAAAAAGACTTATGTATTATTAGTAATATGTTAAGTCTGACTAATGAAATTTTGTATTAAATTAAATAAGTGAAATAGAAGTGTTTTTTATAATAATTTTTGTTTTACTGAGCAATATATTGTCTCCTAGTTAAATTAAGTACTTAAATGTTAGTTTATTAAGAATCATAAGTAACATCAGACATCTCAAAAATTCTATAATTTAACATAACTATTGCCTTTTTTAAAAAAATAGTTTTTAAAAATTTTTTTTAAAAAATTGCTTTTAGAGCAGTTTTAAGTTCACAGCAAAATTGAGTAGGAAGTACAGAAATTTCCTGTGTATCCTCTACCCCACACATGCAGAGCCTCCCCCGTTATCAAGATCCCAAACCAGAGTGGTACATTTCTTACAAAGGATGACCCTTCACTGGCACATCATTATCACCCAATGTCCATAGTTTACGTTATAGTTCACTCTTAGTGTTGTACATTCTGTCGGCTTTTGACAAATGTATAATGACTTGTATCCACCATTGTAGCGTCGTACAGAATAGTTTCACTGCCCTAAAAATCCTGTGTGCTCCGCCTATTCATCCCTTCCTCCTTCCTAACTGATCACCACCGCTGATCATCTTACTGTCTCTCTAGTTTCACGTTTTCCAGAATGTCACGAAGTTGGAACCAAACAGTATGCAGCCTTTTCCGACTGACGTCCTTCATCTAGTAACATGCATTTAAGATTCCTCCATGTCTTTTCATGGCTTCATAGCATATTTCCTTTTAGCACTGTTTACTATTCCATTATCTGGATGTTTATTTATCTACTCACCTACTGAGGTTGCTTCCAAGTTTTGGCCAATTATAAACAAAGCTTCCACGCACATCTGTGTGTGGGTTTTCATACGGACACAGGTTTTCAACTCATTTGAGTAAATACCCAGGAGCATGGCCGCTGGATTCTAGTGCCTCATTTTTTCAGCGCTCTCTGATGGTAGGATTGTCAAAAGGCAAGGGAGTCGGGTAGGAGAGCTCTGGGGACCTTCAATGCTACAGACAGTAAAAAAATCCACATCACAGGATGGAAGGGCAGCCTAGAATTGGAATTTGTCAAGAGTTGGAGCTTTCTCTCACCTGACACAACAGTCCCTATTTAATTCCGAGCTAGAACACAAGATATTTTTCCGCTAAAATGCAACACATAAAAGTTAAAGCAATGGTGAATTCAGAACACACTGTTCCAAGATTTATGTCACCCATAACATTTATCATTAATTTTTCAGAATTGATTTTGTATGTGAATAATCTCTTGTCTAACAACTGAAGAACCAGTAGGAATAACCCAAATAAATCATACCACGTCTAAATAAACTCTACCTGGCCTGTTGGGTTTAATAAAATATTTAGGGACTCTAAACAATGTTTCCTGGCTCCATGTCGGGCTTTCACTGCTTAGCGTACAAATGGGGGAACTCTTTCTACCATTTGTGGTTTCACAGCAGAGGCTTTATTTTCAGTGATGATATATAGTGTCTTGAGAACTCTAATCTCGCTCTGCAGTCCAGATTTCTTACTGGTTTTATTTCAGAAAAATGAAACAGAACTTTTCTATACTCAGGAATTGTTTAACTTGAGGAAAAGTCTATATGGATGGCTGATATGATATTTTCCAAAAAATGATATTTAAAAATCACAATAAGCTCTCGGAAATGGTATCATCTCATTAAAGAGATGAAATTTGATAGATGTGAACTTGCTCCCACAGATGCTGTAACAGGTTCCCCATCACCACTGAGAAGTTGTATAAACTACTATCTTTGTTTAGTTCAGGAGTTCAAAATGATAACATTTTTATGGCATCTGTTGATTTGAGAGCAAAAGGCTACTATTGGAAGGACTTATGCTCTCAAATTCAATGATCAGATCACTGGAAGGAGCATTTCCTTACTTAATTTTTCCAGTAAAGTTGAATAAATCCTGCTTCACTGCTAAAGAAGTCTCCATTCCAACAGGTTATGGTATGATTTAAAGTAAAACCTCTCCCTGAGGTAAAGACACGTAAACATATCCGTGAAAGATTAGTATTGGGAGGGACATTGAAGACATTTGATCTAAATTCCTCATTTTGCTGGCGACGAGTCTAAAAGGGCTGATGGTGAGGTGGTTTACCCAGGGTAAAGCACTGCAGAGGAAAGCAGGAGACTGTGAAAGAACATGGAGACTTTCAGACATGCAGAACTAATATTGGCATTGATCTAATTCATGAGCTAATTTCTCAGAGTGAATTTACATCTACACACACTGTGCTGAGGCCCAAGACTTTGTAGCAGGCAGGAGAGAAGCGGGAAGAGATTCTATCCCATAAGTTGGAACACTTACTAGAATAAAACCTTATTAAGAGGATGCTTACTATTTCATTTGGTGAACCGGTGACTACATCTTTATAAGCTGAGATAAAATAAAAGCATATACATGTTTTTGAACACTCGATGATCTATTTATTTCTCAAAGCTAAATGGTCAATTGAAGAACAGATTTGAACAGAAATCTAAGTCTTTAAACAAATGTCCTAACATTTGTTTGAGTCAAGAAACCCCAACAAATAAACCCTTTCCAAGCATACTACTATGGTTTTATTTATTTATTTTTGGCAATCTCTGCTCAAATTTATTTTTCCACTTGTGCAACTGTGAACTGTGGCAGTCTTAGAAGACATTTCCAGTCGCAAACACAGATGTTGTTTCCACCTTGCCTGTTTATTTCTGTGTTGTTAATTCTTTTTTGCATTGTTCAGACCACGTTGTTTAACTGACAAATACTCTGTAGCACTAGCTTAGTCTCTCATGCTCTATACTCTTATCCTTTTCCTACTCTCAAAAGCCAAAGCAGCAGGAAGAAAATAGTACAGAGGGAAACATTCTGCATTTATGCATTTGTTCATTTGTTTTTTGGTTCGAAAAGCACCTACTTGATGCTGATTTCATGCTAGAAACAATACTAGGAAAACAAAGAAAACGTGTATTCTATGGCAGAAGAACGGTCGTTTTGGGGGGGAAAACAGATAGATCAGTGACTAGCCTTCACATGTGGCATAATGAGTGTCACAGAGCCACTATAGCAGGAGAGATAAAGGATGTTTTATTGGGTGAAAGGGACAAGAGAAATCTTCTGGCAGAAATAATACTGGAACTAGGTCTTCACTTTCAAGAGTGATCGAAAGAAGCAACATCTCATTGTGGTTTAGATTCACATGACTTTGATGATTAGTGATGTTGAACACCTTTTCATATTTCTCTTGGCCATTTGCACCTGTTAGGATGGCTTTTATCAAAAAAAAAAAATGGGGGCCAGCCCCAGTGGCTTGGTGGTTAAGTTCAGAGCACTCTGCTTCAGCAGCCTGGGTTCAGTTCCCAAGTGTGGACTTAGACCACTCATCTATTAGTGGCCATGCTGTGGTGGTGGCTCATATACAAAAAGAGGAAGATTGGCTGTGGATGTTAGCTCAGGGTGAATCTTCCTCAGCAAAAAAATAAAAATAAAAGATAAATGCTGGTGTGGATGTGGAAAAAGGGAAGCCTTGTGTACTGTTAATGGGAATGTAAATCGGTGCAGCCACTGTGGAAAACAGTATGGAGGCTCCTCAAAAACCTAAAAGTAGAAGCACCATATGATCCAGCAATTCTACTTCTTGGTATTTATCCAAAGGAATTGAAATCAACATCTCAAATAGATACCTGCAAGCCCATGTTCATTGTAGCATTATTCACAATAGCCAAGACATAGAAGCAATTTAAATGTCCATCAGTTGTTAATGGATAAAGAAAATGTGGAATATACATACAATGAAATGTTAATCAGCCTGAAAAAAAGAAATCTTGCATTTGCAATAACATGGATAAACCTGGAGGTCATTATGCCAAGTAAAATAGACCAATCACAGAAGGACAAATATTGCATAATTCCAGTTACGTGATGAATCTAAAATAGTTGAACTTCTCGAAGCAGAGAGTAGAATGGTGGGTGCCAGGGGCTAGGGATGGAGAAAATGGGGAGGTGACTAATAAGTCAAAGGGTGCAAAATTTTAGTTATACCTGATGAATGAGTCCTAGACATCTGTTGGACAGCACAGTGCCTATAGTTAATGATACTGTATTGTAATCTTAAAATTTTGCTAAGAGGGTAGATTATATGTTAAGTGTCCTAGTTTTCTTATCACAAAAATAAATAAATAAGAGGGTAAGAAGACACTTTTGGAAGTGATGGATAGGTTTATGGCATAGATTATGGTGGTGGTCTCACAAGTGTACACTTATCTCCAAACTCATCAAATTGTATACATTAATTATGTGCAGTGTTTCATAGGTCAAAAAATTAAATGTAAAATAATAAATGATGAAAAACAGCAAAAAAAGAAACAGCAGCAGCAATAAGCAGTCCAGGCAGAAGGAAGAGTGTGTGCACATGCTGAGTCATTGGCTGCCTCGAACTTTGGAGTAGTTGAGAGTGTCGGGAGTACACACAGGAGTGACCTAACGAGGTGAGAAAGGAGGCAGGATGCTGCTCCCGCCCAAGAAGTGCTCGCGCACGATGAGTTCAGCTAGTCCCCGGGGTTACGATGGGAAAGGACAGACAGGGGAGGAAGCAAGCCCAAAGTGAAGTTAACCAGAAGGATCTTCAAAGTTTTGAAAAACTTCCTTGAAGTTCAAGATATTTGAGGGGCTAATAAAGGAAAACTGCTTTGATTTACCCATTCAAATGGTTTATATTTAAAATTTCTAAATAGTATACCAATGGGGCAAAAATAGACACAAGGAGATAGACAGTAGGAAACCCAGGATTAATTTTCATTTTTGGCCTATGACAAATATGGATCTTCAATGTAAAGAGAGGGATTGTTTAATATTTGTTGCTAGCCTAATATTTTAATTAATAGACTATTTTTAAGAGCGGTTTAGACGCAACAATAAAAGTATAATCTAGGAATGAAAAAATTGGTAAGTTGGACTTCATTAAAATGAAAAACTTCTCTGTGAAGACACTGTTAAGAGAATGAAAAGATGAGCTGTGGACTGGGAGAATCTACCTCCAAATCACACATCTGAAAAAGGACTGGTATCCAAAATATGCAAAGAGGGCATAAAAGTCAACAAAAAGAAAACAATGAACCCAGTTAACAGCTGGGCAAAAGATCTGAACAGACACTTCACCAAAGAAGACATACAGATGGAAAATAAGTTTAAACTATTTTTAGGATAGATGTTTTCACTTCACACCATGGAGCTAATAAATTGTAAACTAAGAAAACCTTTTAAAGCACAACATGAAAGTAAATAAAAGAGCTGTTTTGTTAACATGCAATTAGAAAAGCTGTTCTCAGCCTAAATATAAAAGAAGACACAGTAAAGCAACAGATTGATAACTTTCACTGCATAAATGTGAAAATAGAAAATGTTCTTTTTTTGGTGAGGAAGATTGGCCCTGAGCTAACATCTTTGCCGCTCTTCTTCTATTTTGTATGTGGGATGCTGCCACAGCAAGGCTTGATGAGAGGTGTGTAGGTCTGCACCCAGGATTCAAATCTGTGAACACCCGGCCACCGAAGCAGAGCACACAAAATTAACTACAATAATATTGTGTATTTTTACGGTACATTGCACTTATTTTCACTGACAGAGTTCAAGAAATGTTCTCCTCCCAAGACTGTGATACGTGAACGCCGTCTGGGCTCTGAAAGGCCCAGCTTTTTCTGCTGAAGCAAAAGTAAGTAAAAGTCCCTCATGAGTAGGAATATCCTTTCTAGGCCTAACTTTTTTTTTTTTTTTTTTTTTTTTACCAGTTTTCTGACATCTTTTCTGTGCATGTGAACTGAAGTCTTGTCTTTTGGAACCAAACCAAATGTTTAATTAAAAAGTGAAATGAATATTCCTTTATATCTCACTTGTTTCATCTCAACCCCAAAGAGGCAAGAGTGGGAGGTGACAAGATGAGAAACTAAAAAGCCAGAAGCCTGGGCCTCTCCAGGGATGCACAGCCCCCACATTTATCCCCAAGCACCACAGCTGTGCGTCCCTCCAACCAGACTCTGTGCTCAGAGGGCTGTAGACAGGAGCTCAGCAACCAGGGTTATTGACTCTTTACATAACATCCAATTATTTTTCTAATTTAACACACATCTCAAAAGTTCTGAGACTTGGCACCTACCTCTAATATTATGAACTAACAACTGACATTCAGGGTATTATTCTGTGCTAGGAGTAGGTGTGCTCTGTCCTAATACGCTTACTTTTTTCTAGACCTTTTGTTCTATAAAAAATGTTCCTGGGCATCAAATTCAATTCTGCGAAAGGTGCACAGAATTCTGT
Source organism: Equus przewalskii (assembly GCF_037783145.1). Taxonomy (NCBI): domain Eukaryota; kingdom Metazoa; phylum Chordata; class Mammalia; order Perissodactyla; family Equidae; genus Equus; species Equus przewalskii. The sequence goes on from NC_091846.1 coordinate 75,418,331, forward strand.
GGTTAAGTAAAGCATTGATCCGTTTTGCACCTGACAAATCTCACGATAGATTTCGACACGGAGCTATCTTTTGCAAGGCGGCGCACATTGTAGGTGTAAAGCTTACAGATATTATAGTTGCATTTGGCATTATATATACCAGACTATGTATAACGATAATAAACAGTTACCATAGGGTCTTTTGACTTTGCTTTTCTCTCAACTCATGTTTTTCAAGGCAAAATTACTATAAAAATTATTTTTCTTCTGAGGATTCTTTACAGACTGTATCAAATTTAGCCTTTAAATATAAGGAGATCTTTGATTAATGGCAGTATAATCTAATCAAGCGTATCAGAAAAAAGTATATGACATTGAGGTTGTCTTCAACATAATCCTATTTTTTAAAAGGAATCAGTTGGCAAGTGATGACACATCTTTTAATATTTAATGTGGGACTTAAAGTCACCTTATAAAATATAGAGAATAAAATCAGAGTATACGACCTTGATTTTAACTGACTACCTAAAAGACCAAAGTTCAGAGGATTACTTTATTAAAAGGGCCCATAACACAAAAGCTTGAAGGCTAAATAAAGACAAAAGCTATGGATTAGGCCCCAAAGTCTCAGGATTATCACTAACATTTTTTTAATAGAAATAATTTATATCCCTTTAAAAAAATTAAATCAATAAAATTATTTTTGAAAAAATTACAGTCATTATTGAATAGAAAAAACTTAAATATTCGTTGTAAATGCCCTGTATTAATGAAAATTATCATTAACACTAAGTAAAATTGGGTGAAGTCATGCTATAATTTGCCTGAACATTCACATGTAATTTCATTTATGAACCAAATAGCTGGAAGGAATATTAGATTCATTGTCCTGTTAAAGAAAATGAGATGTTAAAAAATGTTTTAGAAACATTCCTTTATCTCTTTCTTGAACTTCCAAAACCCCGTGTTCTACATGAAAACACTCTAAACGCCTGCTCTGGACCGTGAAGTTGGAAGAGCAAGAAATGTGTCTTTTCTTGCATATTTTGTCTCCGACTAGGTCAGAAACATTTTTAAGAAATTATATCTGCTTTTCTTTCTTTTTATTTACCCATTTCAGTGCCTCATTCATTGTCTACTCTACAAGTTTTCAAAACATGTTTTTTGCATGATGCTTTTAAGATCCAGTGAAATATTAAGTTGAACAGAGTGAAGAAGCATGGGCTTGTTCTTCTTCCTCTTTTTGCCCTGGACTCAGATCCCAGCCCTTTCCAACCACACTGAGCTGAAAAAAAGGGGAGTAGGTTAGTCTCCTTCATATTCCTAGGCAATTACTTACTTAACATTTAGATGTTTTCCTTGGTTTTGCAAACATCGGTTCTGATCCTCATCTTTCCAGTGTTTCTACTGAGGTTGAACCCTTCCAAAGAAAGTTTTCTCTGTTTACCCATAAATGTGTGCCTTTTGCCATTTTGGGTACTCCAAGTTAAAGTAAAGATCAATGTTGAGTTTCTTTGCTTTCTACTCACGGCAAATCACAAATAATCTTTGAAGGGCTCTCGCATAATTCAAAGAAATGCAAAATACAAAATTTGAAGTGTGACAAATACAAAGTTCATGTTTTGGCTGGTTCCCTAAAACAAAAGGAACTTATTTCTCAATTATTATTATCAATTATGAACCTATAAATAATAGTGAATATTACAGATACGTAAAGAAATGTTAGGTCACGTTAGGAGTTTCAGAAATGCATTTATGTATTTATTCGACCACTCAACAAAGATTGATTGACTATGAAATGCTAAGTAGTGGAAAGATAGAAGAAACAGGCATGTGAAATTATTGTAATAAAACACAGTGTGCAGTGAAGGGTTAATGAAGCAGGCCCAGGTGGTCCAAGCCCTGCACATTCCAGAAGAAGGTGTGTTTCAGGACGACTGGCCCTTGACCAATCTTTTTCAGTCCTTAGAAGACCCTGCCTGATAACAGTGTTGGGTATCTCTGAGGCCCTGGGCCACAGTGTCAGTGGTTTGACCTCATGGGGGCTGGAGAATGGGTTGCTAAGGTCTGTTACTTCAGCACTACATGCCTATGTGACTAGCTGCCAATAAAACCCTGAATCCCAAGGCTCCTGAGCTTCCCTGATTGGCACCACTTCACAGGTGCCATCTCATCATTGCTGGGGGAATTAGGAATGTCTGTGGAAGTTCACTGGGAGGGGACACCTGGAAGCTAGTGCCTGGTTTCTCCTGGGCCTCACCCAATGCACCTTTTCCCTTCTCTGATTTTAATCTGTATCCTTTTGCTGTACGAAAGCATGCCCACGGGAATAACAGCTTTTCTGAGACCTGAGAGTCCTGCTAGTGAGTCATCAAACTGAGGGTCTTGAGGACTCCTGACATGGGTATCCACATGGCTAGAAGAAAGCACAAAAGGAGAGAGAGTTCTCGCTGGAGATTCAAGGATGACTTCAGACAGAAGGAGATGTGTGACCTGAATCTTGAAGAGGAAAAGAAGGGGACTCTCATTTTTGAGTATCTACTCATCCCAGAAATGTTGCTTCATGACTTTACATAAATTATTTCATTCAATCTTCATAGTGTCTCTTGATGTAGGAATTATCATCTTGATTTTACTAATGAGAAAAACATGTAGAAGGAATGCATGTGAGATTCCAAGATAAGTGTGTTAGACTACAAAGTCGGATTTTTTCACAATCCAAGGGGTATGGAGGCATCATTCTACACAATATGCTAAGGAAACTGTAAATATCTGGGAGAGGGTCCAGAACAGAGTGAGAGAAGAGCATGGTGCTGGACAAAATAGCTTGAACGTCGAATTTTGAAGTTTACTCTGTAGGTGATACAGGTACATTGAATAAGGTGAAAGAGAAAGATATTTTTGTTTTTGCCTTTAAAACGTTTACCAACTGAGAAGCATAAATGGAGAGTGAAAGATAAAATAGATGTACAGGTATCATTATATCATGCAATTGAAAATAAGGTACTTACCATACATGACAAACGCAGGGTTGTGGAGGTTTGAAAAGGGGGGAGAGTGGTTGTGGAGAGCAGAGAGCTTTCATAGGTTAAGGGACATTCAGTAGAGAAGGGAAGAAGATTGGACCGTATTTATACAGGCAAGGGGAAAAGAAAAGGAAAAGGAATTCCAAAAAAGCAGAAAAGTAGTTGATGAGCCCTAATACCAAACCAGAATCTGTGCTTGTTGCTGGCATCGTGATAAGGCTCAGTTTCTTGCCCTTGGGATGCTCATAATCTACTTGTGAAAAATTGCTGTGCAGGCAAATCATATCAATCATAGATCATTATAAGAAAAAAGAGCTACGGTCAAAGGGCTATAAACTTTGGAAACAGAAGCTACTGATTAGGCTTAGAAAGGCAAGACAGTCTTCCTAGGTTCCACCCCACCTGTGGGATCCCTGTTCACATCCAATCAGGTGGCTTAGATTCCCACTCTACAGCTTCCTAAGCCATGTCACCTTGGACAAGTGGCCAAAATCCTATACGTGTCTATTTTGTTCATCTGTAAAATAGAGATACTTTTATTTACCAACTCACAAAAACTGACATATTATAGTGACTGATACACAACAATCCCTAAGTGACATTTGGCCATTACTATTATAGCACGTGAAAATGAATGAAATTTAAATGAGAACTATTTACAATGGACTGGATGGTAAATGCTATTAGAAGAAGGAAGTGACACTGAATTGGCAAAACTATGGGGCTGGAAGAATGCATCAGCTGTGAGCTCTGAATTCTTATGAGACTGACTTTGAATTTTTATGTTGTAAATGTAAGAAATCACACCACAGTTTAAATAAATGCAACATGAAACTTTAAATGACTAAGACAATTCAAGAATTAGCTCCTCTACTCTCTTCCATTGTCATTATAAGGTGGCCTTTTATTTTATTTTTCACAGAGGGTTGACAGGTCACACTTTGCCCTTTTTATTAAATTTACATTTTGGTATATTACTTTTACTTTTAATGTTTATGCTTCTATTTATAGCATAAAATCAGCAAGTCTGATTTATGATTTTTAAAAAATTTATAGCTTCTATCATTCAAAGTATTGGAAACTTTGGTAAAATCACAGAAGTTTTCAATTTATTTAATTTAATTAATTTATTTTTTTTAAAGATTGGCACCTGAGCTAACAACTGTGGCCAATCGTTTTTTTTTTTTTTTTTTTTTTCTACTTTATCTTCCCAAACCCCCTCTCCGTACATAGTTGCATATCCTAGTTGCAGGTCCTTCTACCTGTGGTATGTGGGACGCCACCTCAACGTGCCCTGATGAGCAGTGCCATGTCCGTGCCCAGGATCTGAATCCTGGGCCACCGCAGGGGAGTGCACGAACTTAACATTCAGCCACGGGACTGGCCCCCATTTCTTTTTTTGGAGGGGGGGGGGAAGATTAGCCCTAAGCTAACATCTGCTGCCAATCCTCCTCTTTTTGCTGAGGAAGACTGGCCCTGAGCTAACATCTGTGCCCATCTTCCTCTGCTTTATATGTGGGATGCCTACCACAGCATGCCTTGCCAAGCGGTGCCATGTCCACACTCGGGATCCAAACCGGCAAACCCCGGGCCGCTGATGCAGAACATGCGAACTTAAACGCTGTGTCACTGGGCCGGCCACTCAATTTAAACAGTTTTTAATACAAAAGGAAAAGACATGTGGCATCTTGGTTTATTAAATATGTCTTGGTATTCTTGGTTTACTGAATATTTCCATTTTGTTAATGTATATTAGTAATTAAATGATATAGCTATTTAAATGTGTTTGTTTACTTTTTTCCTTAGCATCCTTTGTAAACCTTAAAGTTTTCCAATTGTTCCTTGAATCTTCCTTTCCTCCCCAGTTCAAGCTCTTATGCAGATTTTAGCATCTTCCTGGTCACCCGTGCTCTGTGGGCACCTCTGTCCCAGAAGACTGGGATGAACAAAGCCACCGAGAGGAGATCTGTTGGTCTCTGCCCGCACTGGTGCACCTCCTGGGCTCAGGCATTCTTTATGGCAAGAGCTCCAGTTTGTTTTCTTCCACCAGAACCTGGAATGGTCCTACTCCATGCCTACAATCGTGCCACGGCTGTTGATTAGATGGAATACTGGGGGGGCCGGTTCCAGAACATAATGCACAAGGTAATAGGGTGGAATTGCTGCGGCGGAGAGAAGAGTAGAAGGAGATGGAGGGCTCAGGAGACAAACCCAGGGGACGGTTGCCAAGGATCTCAGAAGTCGGGTCTAGAGCAAATGAGGAAAGAAATTTCTTGCTTCCAGGTAGTCCAGCAATTGCCTCCGCCTTCTGGCCTGGAGTATATGCACAGCTTATAACATCTTCAGGTTTTTAGTCTTCTGGTCCATTCGACTGCAGGCAGAATCAGGGGATAAGAGCATTTATTTGATGGTTCAAAGGTGTATGCCTTGAGATGAGACAGGATGAAATGCTCAGTTAAACGGGCAGCAGAGTTTGAGTTGGGGAAAATCTCTGCATCATCAGGTTTTCCAGAACTTCTTGTAACTTTTTAAAAATTCCTTTCAGGGTGTTTTCTCAATTTTTTCCTCTATTTTTGGATTGTTTGGGCAATGTGCAGATGGGGTGGTGATATGGAAATCTGCTCCCTGCTTCTCTCAAATTGCTCTGTCACTTTATTTATTCCAAGTTTTCCATTTATGCGCATATATGTTGTATTACAGTTAACTGATGACGCTGCATAGTAATTACTTACAGATTTGACTCCCTCTCCCACCGAAACTTCACATGTCATTTTTGACTACTTTCCCTTTCTTAGAAATGTCTGTTATTCTTTTCATCTATTATTTCAATGTGCTCTTTAAACATATGCATAAATTCTTTGTATATAGTATACATTCTCAGCCATTTGAATTTAAAGAGCAGGTCACATCATTTCACACTGACACAGAAGTGGTGAATACTGGCAACACTTCTATTACAAATAGAAATGATAACTTTTGAGTTAAATCTGTATAATTTTGGCACCTGGCATAGATAGATACTTCCATTACTGAAAGACTAAGGTGAAAAATATGTCTACAGTTTTCTAAAAGAACTATTAATATATTCTCCCATTTCTGTGTAAAATGTGTTAAAATTTTCACAATCCGTTTACCAAGGGAGAGCAGTGTATTCAGTCCGACTTGCTGTTCTTGAGTGATACTATAAAATCAAGCTACTGAAATCCACAATAAAAATTCCATTGCCTTCTCTTAATTCTTAAGGCATAATTTTTCGTGATTAATGAAAATGAAGTATCAATTAAGAAGTTTTTATTATTAATATTGCATTTAGCAGGGGAAATGGCTATATGGGAAGCAAAGAAGATGATTGCAAAGTCAAACACTGAACCATCAGTAAAATTTTACCTGATTTAGCAATCAGTGTTCTGGAACTATTAAAGTCAGTAACTATCACGCTAAGAAGAGTCACATGACTGTCCCTTACCTCTGTGTTATACCATGGCAATGCACCTGATTAATGCAAATCAGAAACAAATGGCTGACGTGTTTGTGTTTTACAATTCAAAAAAGAAAAGCGCTAAACACTCCGGTGAGCTGTAGTGATTTTCGTTTTAATTTAATCCAATGCTAACTTATTAAAATTTACTTGCAATTACCTGAGGGGAAATGGAGGCCTCTATGCCAAAAAATTTGATTCCATTCAACAAATATTTACAGATGCCAAGAAGAAGAGCTGTCTGTGTCTCTACCCTCATAAACCTCAACATGTGGAGAAGAAAGAGACGGCAACCCTTAGTTCTAGTACATGGCAGAAGAAAACAAGTGCTGAGAATGCGCTGCTGTAAATGTGTATGGCCACAACTCATTACCTGTCCCACTGGTCAGGAGCTGTCAATCCACTTAAAATTTTGAGCCTGTTTCCTCATTTTAACACTAGCCATTATAAGAAAAATATGAGGAAAAAAAGAAATAAGATGTGAGTAGATGTCCATTTTCAGCAATTGGGATGACCAGATATATTTTTAAAACTCCAGATACAGAGCACCCAGAACTTCCGGACAAAGTAAACGCATCACAGACACCTTGTAACGGATAACTGAGCTTATGGAATAGTGAGGGAGGAATCAAAGTGTAAACACGGGATTGTAGCCACGGGTAAGTTTAAGAATGCGGATACGAACAACGTACTTTGGAAACAAAGAGAAAATATACTAATAGTGACAGGAAATAGTTATCTTATGGGTATATGTGTATGATAAGGAGTTAAAATACACACACTACAGGCACAATTAGCCATTGAAGTAAATCTATTTGATGATTCTTTAATAAAGATACAAAAGTGTGATTATGGTTAAAAGTATATAAAATACGGCATGTCTTGCTGAATTTTGAGCTCGGTTCCTCAATAGAATTTTATCATAAAATATGAACCTTGATTTCTGCCAAAGTTACTGAGGGCTTATTTTCACAGATACACCTACTTTTTAAAAAAAAATGTGATTTAAAAATGTACTCCATATTTAAAAATCACAGGATGAAGAAAGTTTTATAAGTTCTTCCTTCTCAACAAGATATTCTACTTTAGAGAACATTTATTGCTTTCCATCCTGAGCTACATACAAAGTCTTTGAATATATTCTTTAAGAGAGAAGTAAAAGATGATGTTATTTATAGATGATCCTTCCTATACACGATGCTCCAAGTCTCACTTTTTAAGCTTATAAAAACAAGACACATGATTTCTATAAGTCTAACCATGGTAACAGAAAAAGTTGGAAGTGTCTACTATGTGGATGTATCTTTTTAACCAAAATGAATTTATGGCATATATCTTACAGAGTAAAAATCAATATTTATGGCTGTTTTAGATCTCATGGTAATTATCAAAAAATAAAAGAAATGATTTTAAAACAAGATAGAATCATTGAGTCTCAGCTTGGAGAATCGAATAGTCCCTAACTCAATCTCTTTCTAATTTTTTTATATAGTTATTCCTAAACTATTTTTTTTATTGCTTTGATGGTTTATTTAGGTAGCATAGAAAACTTTGAAACTTTCAATGCTTTAGGTCAACTATTTTCACATATTTCTGTGAGGAAGGAAACTGAAACTCTATTTTATCTCTTAGATAGAATATAGTCTCATTTGTCCATTGCAGATAGTAGAGCAAAATGCTATTCTGGGCTACAGATGGTCATAAATATTTGTTAACAGTGATATGCTGTAAACCTCAGGGAAGTCAGGACACTTTCTAAATGGTCAGGACATTTGACTAAAAATTTCCTTTCTAGGAAGCTATCCTTCAGAAATAGTCATGCACATGCACAGGTATATATGTCTGCTATCTATGGAGTTGTGTCCTTCCCCAGATTCGCATGTTGAGGCCCTGACCCGCAATGTGATGGCATTTGGAGTGGGGCCTTTGGGAGGTAAGTAGGTAGGTGAAGTCATGAGGTGGGGCCCTCATATGAGATTAGTGTCCTTATAGGAAGAGACCAGAGAGCTCACTTGCTCTCTCTCTCTCTATCTCTGTCTCTCTGTCTCGGTTTCTCTCCTGTCGTGTGAAGACACAGCAAGAAGGCAACCAGGAAGAGGGACCTCACCAGGAACCAAATCTGCTGGCATCTTGATCTCCCAGCCTCCGAGACTGTGGAAATAAGTGACTATTGTTTAAACCACCCAGTTGACCGTATTTTCTTATAGCAACCCGAGCTGACAAACACAATATACACAAATATTTATTGAAGCCTTAAATGTAAAACTGAGGAAGCAGGAAAAACCTAAAGACCCCTTAATAGTCAATGATTAAATGAATTATTTTGCATGTATATCATGGAGTATGATGAAGACATGAAAAATATTAAAATAATTCTGTATAAACTGATATAGAAGATGCCCGTGAAATTTGTTTTTTTTTTTTTTTGAGGAAGATTAGCCATGAGCTAACATCTGCCACCAATCCTCCTCTTTTTGCTGAGGAAGATTGGCCATGAGCTAACATCTATGCCCTTCTTCCTCTACTTTATATGTGGGATGCCTGCCACAGCATGGCTTGCCAAGCATTGCATGGGTCCACACCTGGGATCCAAACTGGTGAACTCCTGGATGCTGAAGCAGAATGTGCGAACCTAACCACTGTGTCACCAGGCTGGCACCCCCTTGAAATATTTTTGATTCAAAAAAACATTTTTGGGGGCCAGGCCTGTGGCATAGTGGTTAAAGTTCCATGCACTCTGCTTTGACAGTCTGGGTTTGTGGATTTGGATCCTAGGCATGGAATTAAACCACTTGTCAGCCATGCTATGGTGGTGACCCACATATTAAAAATAAAGGAAGATTGGCATGGATGTTAGCTCAGGGTAACTCTTCCTCAGCAAAAAAAAAAAAAAAAAGAGAGAGAGAGATTTTTTATCATAACATTATTTATAAGACATATATATATATATATACATATTTGTAAACACACAAAAGGATAATATCAAATCATTAATAATAGTTACCCTGGAAGAGACCAGAGAGCTCACTTGCTCTCTCTCTCTCTATCTCTGTCTGTTGAGGGGCAACTTTCACTATATAGTTTATATGTTTTATATTGATAGAGTTTTTGCAGAGTATATATTGCTTTTGCAATTTGAAAATGAAGATGAAAATAAACAGTTTATAACCAAACAGGAAAAATAATTTACATAGATAGAAAACTCTTCTTCAAGAACTATATGGAGCATGGTAGATTATCACATTTTGACATTAAGCCTCTGTTACCCAAGCCCTGCTGATAAAGCTATATCCATCCTACTTGGAGATGCTGACAGACAAACTAATGGCTTTTTAGGCACAATATTTAAGATTGGTACCATCCGGAAAAACGGGACAAAGATCCTTATTAGAGACCTAGGAGGGGCACTAGATTTTGAGAGAGGAAACTAGAAGAGCTGAAACATGAGAGAGGCAAATAAGATGATGGCCCACAACTCACTGAACCTGGCATTCCAACTCAGCTACCGTTTGTTGAATCCATGTGGAAGCTACTACTCTCTTCGGTTCCACATATAGCATTTTGTTTTCATACATAAGGTGTTAATTACCGTAATGTGACCAAATGTCTGATGTTCTTAACAATGGGTTTAATGGAGATTCTTACAGTAAGAATCTTCAAATCAATGTTTTAAAGATGCCTTTGAGAGCCACGTAATAAACTTATGAAAATAACTATAATTATAACCTAATTTTATTTTAGAAACTGCTAAAGAAATTCTCAGGGAAATTATTGCCTCTTTCAGTTCAATGAAATGGACACAATTAAATGAGAAAGTAATGGGGCTTGAGGGAGAAGTTATTTCTCACAGAAGCTCTTTACTGAGAGTTGTTCAACCCATAGCATGTAGGAACTCACAGATGGAGAAACACATACCAAAGGACTTCACCTAGCGCAAAATAAAATTTTCCCCAGTATTTTTTTTTAACAGACAAAGGAGAAGAAGAAATGCTAGGAGGAACGAGACAGAAAGCCGTCTATAAATCACTGGCACAGGGTGCCTCTGGGGACAGACTCATCGAGGAGATTCTAGGTCTGCAGACAAACACATTCTTTCGGAAATGAATCAGTACTCAGTCTACACATTGAGTTTATGGAAGAAATAAATATTTCAAAAATGAAAGCTTTTAGGAATAATAGAATTACTTTTGGAAGTGGCATCCTTGAGTTACAAAGAAAGTTCTGTCCTTGCAGGCAGCCAGCCTCTTTAAGTCTGATTTGATATTGTATGGCCAAAAATTACCTGTTTGAGCTCTGAATTTTGAAATATGAACAACTCTTCAAAGTGAGTGATAGTAAAATGAGATATTCTGAACTAGCAATCTTTGTGGTATAAAGAGCTATGATACATAGGTTTAGAATTTCCCATACCCACGATCTGACTGTATCCTTAACTATTTGAGCCTGTTTTTTCTCATGCATAAAACATAGGAGGAAATTAAGTTAAACTAAATTTTGGCTGCGAAAGTATACAATCCTGCCTTTAAAAAAACGGTGACAATGTTAAATTCACCTAATCATTTTTAATATATTATAAGCAAATTGATAATCATTCTAATAGTGAGAACTCTAAAATATTCTTTTGATATTTGGACAAGTATCAAGCCATCCAAAACATTTAATCTTTTATATAGCAGTGAATAAAGTATAGATTACTTTTGGTCATTTTATTAATTCTGTTTTTAAATACATGGAGTTGAGGTTCCTACACTTGATCTCATTGCGTCAGGATTGTAGATTTATATTGGAATCCCTAAATGGACTCACCTGGCAGAAATTCTCTGGCAGCAGAGACAACCACAGAGACCCTCTGCTGGGTAAATTAATACAAGTGTTCCTGTAATGAGCCAAGAGGTATTAGACATTCAGGGATCAATTAACTTGTAAGTCAACAAACAATTTAGGAGAGTATGTGGAGCATTTAAGTGGACAGCAATTACTTTAAAAATACAAATCATATTAATGTGACCTTATAAAGTATTTTCACGTGATGCTTGAAAGCCTCACTATAATGGCATTTGTAGTCAGGGAAACTGAGTCAAGAAATAAATCCGAGTGAAATGAAACCATCTTAGTCTTCTCTTTCAACTTCTAAAAGAATATGTGTACAGTTGAACGTTCAATTAACCATGGAGAAGTAAGATCTCAAGGCATGCCGCAGTCAATTACCAGGACCGAGATTAAGGCCTTCCACGTCAACATGACTTTATTATTTGTTCCAGCAAGTTTAGAACTTTCTCCCAACCAACAGACTGCTCAAACAGTCCCCTTCTCTAATCAAACAACTGTCTATTTATAAAAACCTGCTTCAAAACCCTCAACTTTCTGGGTCCACCAATCCTAAACTACGGTATCATGAAGTTGGCCCAATCCCAATGAGATCCCTGCCTTGAAAGTCTCATCTTAAATCCCTTGGGTCCAGACCTCAAAAGCCCATCAACATCCATCCACAGGTCCCCTTTCTGAAGCCATTGAGAGGCGTTCTCATGTGTTCTCCCACAGTGGGGATAATGGAATGAGCTTTGCTTGATCAACAGGTTACTCTTGTGGTTGACAAACATAGTCTTAATGTTCCCCTCCCATGGTGAAACTTTAGACAGGATTCTTCCTATTTCTAGACCCCTGACTTCCCTTTTCTTAGAACATTCACTTCAGAAAACTTGTAATTGTAAATACTTTCTTCACCCCTTTGAGATGTAAATCTTTGTAAAAGCCTCTTGCTACTTCTGAAAACCTACGAATGTCTTCCACAAGGACCAGGGGCTCTCCCTTTGAAATGTAATTATCAAGGGAGATAGTGCCAATCCTCCAAGTCTCCTTGGAAAGAGAAAGGGCTAACTCCAGCAGGGTCTAGCTACAAGTCCTAACAGTACCTAATGTCACAGAACTCTTCAGCCCTTTGATTCAGCAAAGTTGAGCTCACATTGTGTTCTGGCCTCTCTCTGCTATTGCAGCAGACTTGAATAAGCCATCCTGGCCTGTTTATCATTGTCAGGTGCAACTTTTGCTTTGGCATGGTCTTTCAAGGAGTTAACGGTCAACATTCACTTTCTCACATACAAAAAATGCATATTTTTAATGCACCATTCAAACATTCTTGAGTTCAATGCAAAACTCAAAACATGATTATTGAAGTGAATGTTAAGATTCCTAGATATGATTTTGATTTTTAAGTGGGCCTGATTTTTTCCCCCTCAGGGAATTCAACAAAATCTAACTAATTATGCAGTTTGATAAATAAATATTTGAAAGTGATTCAAGACACATTATGCTTCAAACAAAATTAGAGACAAATGCAAGATAATGTAACATTCAGGGTAACGCACACCTATGTGAGATTATAGGTAATAATATTTGCCATCATTTATTGAATATATAATAAGTGGCAGATCACAAAAAACTCACTGTTATATAAGTATATTATACAGTTGTATTAAGTATTAAAAATACATATTTGATTAATATACAGGATCTTTAGAAACAACTGTGCCTGCTCCAGATACTAAATACTAAATAATAATACTAAAATAATTTTTAACTTTTCATGAAAGTTACAGTTCAAAAGTTTCTCTAGATTTTCATCACATAGAGTACCTGGCAAACCAGGAGAATTAAAAAGTGAAATCCAAGTCACTTTTTTATTCAAGTGATTTCTGAGTGCCAAAAGAATTGCTTGCACTGTCAGTTCCAGCTTTTGGTAGAAGATGCTGTTCAAGCCAGTCCATTAAGCCAAGTAAGGACCAGCCACCCGACTTCCTGGTCCTTTTCCCCACTCCCTGGCTAGGCCCGCTAGTGTTTCAAAGAATCCTAGATATTTAACTATCTAAACTGGCAATGCAAACTCCTCAAGATATCTAATGTATAATCAACATCTGTCTTTTGGGAATTTCACAACTCCTGACACCACCACTATTAGTCTCTTATGAATAATTTTGCTTCATAATATCCCCATTTGTTTTACTTTTAGAGTCACGCTAAAGAAATACCAATATTATAAGCATCTCCTGTATTGTGAAATATAGTGGTCCCTCCTTATCTGTAAGGGGTACTTTCCAAGACCCTCAGTGGATGCCTAAAACCACAGATAGCACTGAACCCTATATATATACTATGTTTTTTCCTATGCATACATACTTATGATGAAGTTTAATTTATAAATTGGGCACTGTCAGAGAGTAACAACAATGACTAATAATAAAATAGAACAATTATAACAATATACTGCAATAAAAGTTACCAAAGGTCTTAGCAAGCCTAGCATATGATTTTTTTCTTTCTTTATTAAGTCAAGAACTTTCACTTTTTCACTTAAAAGAAGCATTTTATGGTTTCTCTTTGGCATATCTGAATCACTAGCATAACTGCTCTTGCACTTTGGGGTCACTAATAGGTAAAATAAGGGTTACTTGAACATAAACAATGAGATACCCAACAGTCGATCTGATAATAGAGTGGGCTGCTAAGTGACTAATGGGTGGGTAGTGTGCACAGCGTGGATCCACTGGGCAAAGGAATGATTCACATCCCTGGCAGGACAGAGTGGGACAGCACAAGATTTCATCGTGCTACTCAGAATGGCCCATGATTTAAAACTTATGAATTGTTTATTTATGAAATTTTCCATTTAATATTTTTGGACTGAGGTTGACCTCGGGTAACTGAAACTGGAAAGCGAAACCTCAGATAAGGGGGTCTACTGTAGTTTCATCACTTTAACATATTTGTCAAAGGAGACCCATTCCAGTTCTGCCTTCCTCCACGCTAGCATTTTTTTATACATACATTTGTCACTGGCCTATATTCTACATGTGTCCACTTTCATAATTGTGACTACTTGCTCTTTAGTGATTAGAATAGTTAAATAGTTAATTTCTAAACTGAATTAAAGTGCTACATGAGGTTTTAAGTGAGATCTGCTCCAGAAAATAATAAAAACTGGAAAGCGGAGTCGATAATGCTTCCTTTTTAATTATATACATCACTAATTAACATCCAGACTTTCAAGGAGGATGTAATGCTCCCACAGTTTTAGCCTATTGTAAGACAATATTTTGGACACATGAAATGTGATTTTCCTGCATTTGAAAGTTGGTAATTTTTTTCCTAAGTCAAAGTGAATTATTTTTCAAGAACACAGGAGAGAATTAATATTGTGGAAGAATAAATCATCTTTTGAAAGTCATACACAATTATTTCCATTCATTTCTCTCTCTCTCTCTAAGCTCCACCTTCATGAATAATGCTGTAAAACACAAGTAAGAGATTGAAGCTTGGGAAGATGACCCATTTAAAGAATTTCTGGCTTGATGTCTGGCAGGGAAAAAGTAATATGTTTCAAAGGGTCCAATTTTCATAAAAAACAAACATATTAATCAGTAGAGAGGAATTACTGTACTCATAACATTGAGATAAAACTCAAATCCAAATTGGGTTATTGAAAGCTCACTTCTTTTAGCAGTCTTTCTGCTGATGTTGTCCCACTTTACAGTGGTGGACAGTGAGGTTAAGTAGATGGGCCAATGACACATTGCTAGTGGGGGAGGAGCTGAGGTTGAAACCAGGCATGCTGACTTCGGAGGCCCTATTTTAATAACAACGCTAATTTTGCGTCTCTGGAGGTTAAGCTTACTCATTAGCTAAATCATTCATTTGCTAAGTCATTCAGTAGCTAAATTATTCTAGCATATCTGCCTTGCAGTATTTAGCCTCAAATTTGTCCTTCATTAAAATTCCAAATCGCTACATTTCATGAATCTTTAGGGTCTCTAGAGAGCAGTTATTGTTTATAGTAGAAGCCTACTGTGCTGTTTATTCTGGTCTAAAATGAACTATTTTAGAACCTGGATAAAGATTACATGAGATAAGGTAGACTCTAGATCCCCCAGCATTCACTAAAATCAGGATTTCTGTTAAATCTCTAATTTTAAACCAAATACTCTGATGAAAACGTTTCTCATATCCTTTGGTTAATATATATACTAATTCTACTATATTCTTTAAAAATATTCCAAAGTAAAACAAACAAGGGGGAAAAATGCTTTGATTACTTGATACTGAAGCACCCTGTTGCTGTTGCTGAAGAAGATCAAGATCTGAATATAGCGGTTCTTTTGACATCCAAAGAGGTTCGGAGGCAGCATCTGGTTCTCTGAGGTTGAAGATCTTCTCTTTTATTAATTACTTTTAAACCAATCTGACAAACATATAACCTTTGGATTGATTGCTAAGAATTTGATTAGTTCAATTAGAGAGCAATTGCATTATAATGTCATTGAGATCAAGAGCAAGCCACTTCAAGAGAAGGAAATGTGTTCGTTCCATACATAGTTGAACAGATTTCATATCATGAAACTTCTGTCCAAGAATGAAAATTGCCCATATCTAAAATTGAAATACTATCTTCAAATGGTTTGCCACAAATAAATCTTTGTCACAATGGTATATCTGAAATGATTTAACAGTCTAAAAGTCTTTCCTGCTGTCCTTTCAAGCCCTAACAGGAAAAGAAAGCGATATTTTCTATTAAAAATAGTTAATTATCATATAAAAACAATCATACTGAACGTATTGTAGTTTGTGTTACTTCCCTCCAAAGCATGTAAATAGATATACTGAATTTGACTTTTTAGTTGATTTTGCAATTTGATTAAAAATCATCTATTAAGCACCTATAAGGTGAAAATTATGGCACTAGGAGGACAAAAGATGAAAAAGACACACTGCCCTCAATCTAAGAGTCTCTGGTGAAGCAGGATGAGTGACACTGGGAGGGGAAGAATGTGGGAAGAACTAATGGGGTCTTAAAGGAAGGACTGGATGGGTCTGATTAATAGTGGAAGCAATGCTTCTTGGAAAAGGTGATATTTGATGGGGGCCCTGGAGGATCCGGAGCTTTAAAAGAGCCCTCTGCTCCATGACGTTGATTTTTAAGTGGTCCTACCTGGTCAAGTCACAGCAACACCGTGAGCTTCAGTGGAAGCAGAGATTGTTGAGTTTACATGCAAAAAGAGTTCAATTATCTTTATTTCTGCCATCTGCATGAAATTGATGATCTCCATGTGTGATAGTTAATTTTACGTGTTAGATTGTCTAGGCTGCGGTGCCCAGATACTCGGTCAAACACCAATCCAGATGTCGCTGTGAAGGTATTTGTTACATGACATTAACTCTGACTCAGTAGACTTTGGGCAAAGCAGATGATCCTTCATAACGTGGGGAGGCCTCATCCAACCAGTTGAAGGTCTTCGAGAAAGACTGAGATATCTCAAGGAAGAGAGCATTCTGCCAGTAGACTGTCTTTGGACTCCAGATTGCAACGCCAACTCTTCCCTCGTCTCCAGCCTGCCACATGCCCTGCAGATTTTGGACTTGCCAGCCTCCACAATTATGTGAGCCAATTCCTTAAAATAAATCTCTCTTTCTTTCTCTATCTCCTCTCTCTCTCTCTCTGTATATATATATATAGATAGATAGATAGATAGATTCTTTTCTAGAGAACTCTGACTAACACAGAGTCAGGGATTCCAATGAGGATGTTACTTTTCGGCAAAAGAAGTTTTATAATATCCTTCTATGTCTCCAGTGTAGCAGAGAATTCAAATATAGGACAGAGAGCACTTGAGTAAGGAAAAGGGAAGGCATAAAGAGAGGGAAACTACATCATTTCATTTTAAGTAAAGAAGGCAGTTATGTTTTGCAAAACATAGAAATAAACAAGCCTTTTAAGCAGAATAACTAATAAAAACTATAGATTAGATGAATTTTCAGCAAGAGCTTAGGAAGTGGCCTAGAATAATTGTCCTGGGAAAACAGAGGTATATTCTGACCCAGATCAACATGGGGAACAGTCATCCTACATGGAAGAGAAACTGTGGAACTTAGACAGGCAAGGAGAGAAAGAACTTGAATGAAACCACTCCCACGGCAATTCCCTAGCCACAGTGGCAAAGTTCATTATGAAGAGTCGTGTAAAAATAGAAATCACCATCTCCTTCTTCCCTTTCTCAATGAGCATTTTGTCATCTTCAGTTCCACGTAACTCTCCAGGAGGGGCTGTCTCTGATTCCATGCTGAGGGTCATACTAAATGCCCTCCTAGAACCAAGCATTTCAGATATACTTAGGAGTGGGGGCCTTTACATTTATTGGTGGGATTATCAGATTGGTGTCTACTGCTCAAACAGCACCTGGGCTCAGCATAGATTCATAGAGCCCGTATGTGACTCTGATTTTGTCTGTGCTTAGCACCATGCCTGCACATAGCAAGCTTATTCAGTGTCTATCAGTTAGTGAATGGATGAACACTGTTTAATCAGCAATAATGAATGCTTTAGCTAACTTAGATTAAATGCACATAAATCTCATTTCAAATCCCAAACTTCTTTGATTCTAAGACTACTTTACTTACCGCATCTTAACATTTCTGTACTCTAGTCATGTAATAAAATCAATAGCTTGTCATATTTTCATGTTGTTTTTTTTCTTAGTCTTGTAATTAATAGTATATTTGGTTTGATGAAATGCAATGTATGTTTGATTTTCATTAATAAGATTTCCACCTGTAACATAGAAATCTGACTTATTAAAGCAATTAAGCAATGATTATAAAGGAGATTTTTTACCTTTTTTATCTACAAACACAAATCTAGATGTTCAAAGGAGGCCCACAGGACAAAATAAACTTCAGATTATTTTAGGAATCGAATAATTTTTTAAACCATGCAATTTGTACTCAAAGTGCTTTGAACCAATGATTATTATTACATTAGGTGAGAATGACATTTACATAGAAAGGAATTGGAGCTTCAACTTGGAATATAATGGTTTTTTTTGGAGGAAGGTTAGCCCTGAGCTAACATCTGCTGACAATCCTCCTCTTTTTTTTTGCTGAGAAAAACTGGCCCTGAGCTAACATCCGTGCCCATCTTCCTCTACTTTATATGTGGGACACCTGCTACAGCATGGCGTGACAAGCAGTCAATATGTCTGCACCCATGATCCAAACCGGAAAACCGCAAGCCACCGAAGTGGAATGTGCAAACGTAACTGCTGCGCCACCGGACTGGCCCCTGGAATCTAATTTTTAAGCTCTTACACTTGTGACATTACAACACTGTAATATTAAAAAGAACAGCAATTTTACAAGTATAAATATAGTAGCTAAGAAATCTTTAGTGTTTAGAAAAAGTTTTTTTAAGAATATATACATGTATGTATATATATAATCATAAGATTCTCACAAAAATTCTAAGCAATAGGTACTATCCGTATTATTATTATTGTTAATATTCACTCTTTTCACAATTTTGGAGATTAAATGCTTTATCCACAGTCTCATAACAAGTAAATGGAAAAGCCAACATTAAATGCTAATTTCTTACCTCTAAAATCTCCTTCTTTTTCCCTCGGACCATTATAGCACAGTGTCAGAGCGCCAAAAGGAATAAAAATCATCATTCATTATGGCTCGCTGACAGTAGAAAGGTAATTGTAGTAAAGAAATATGTGTCCAATATCCCTATATATTACAGCAGTTCTAGAAAAAATGAATTCTCTATTTTTTCCTGCATATTCTATATTCAATATCAAATTGAACTCGTTTTGCGTCCATTTGTGACTCTCTCGCTTTATAAACACTTTCTGGAAAATTGCTTTAGGGAATGGCCATATTTTCAATCATAAGAACACATTAGATGTCTGAAATTTAAATTATTCTTCCGTATTTTGAAATCCTCATAAGCCCTTGGCAAGGAGAACTGGTTTGGCAGAGGAAGAGCAGGTGCTGTGGACTGAGAGGGACTTCCATCTTCTTTCTCCTTTTTTCTTCTCCCTCATCAAGGAAAATGAAGAAACAGCAAAGCTCTAACAAGGCTTCTTTTGACCCAGCTTCAGATTTCTCACGCCAGCTCATAGATATTTGTTGAATGAATGATGCCCCTACACATAAATGTTTCTAATCCACTGACAGCTCTCATTAACTTCCTGCATGCAATATAGCACACTTAGCAGGTGGCGGGAAAAGACGAAGAGGGGAGAAATTCCTAAGACATTTTGATGTTTGTGCAGAGTTCTAAACCGTAGAAGGGCGCCAGGAAGTGCTAGGAACAGCTCTCTTATGAGCAGCAGAAGGCAACAGCTATTTTTCGAATCAGAACTCCACGGACATGCAAGCAGAGGAAGTCTGCAGCGAAACTGGAGTTCACACACATAACAATCCATTTTAGTTTGAAAGCCTCTCAGAGGAATCATGGTTGCAGAGTATTTGTCTGTAGGGTGTTCACAGTGATCAAAGTACTTGACCAGTGGAACGTGATGGGATATCAAAATCTGCTTCTGTTTATACCCTCGCAGGACTTGCTAGCCTCATAAACTCTGGTTAACTCACATAGAGCTTGAAAAAGATCATATTTTTCAGCAAATCTCCTAAACGTGCAGCTATGATATGAGGGTTACGAAGCAGGGTTTCATGGGTAATTGTTACCCTCCCAGTAATGAAGGCTTTGCCAGTTGTACTGTGTGTGTCTGCGTTCCTTTTGGAGAGGAGGGCAGGCATTTCACTGCTGCCTCTCTCAGTGATTGCCAATTAGTAAAAATTAATTAGACACTTACTGGCACTTCTGCTAGAGCTGCAGCAAGCTGAGTACTTGGATCCCACGAGCTCCTTTCACGTTTTCCAGCATTCTAAAGCTCCAGAGTCTGCAGTGACATGGGTCCTCTTGCTTTGTAAGAAGGACCCACCAGTGCAGGGCAGTTCATTGCAGGGCAAACATCTGAATGGATCTCATTACCTTTTAGACGAGGACTCCACCTTCCTCCACATTAACTGTAGTACATTTCACACATCTTATTTACTGTCAGATCTTCAGTGATGGAATTATAAATACTTTAGGGACTGAACAGCTTGGGAAGAAGCAGAGGTTGGGCCTCATCCACTTTTACATTCCTAGTACCCAGGAGAGAGACAAGTTTGCAGAGAATTTTCAGTTAACTATTTACCGAATACACAAATGAACAATTGCTCTAATAGAAATATAGATGCCTCTGTACACAACTGCTGTAACCATTTTGTATGATGTTTACCTAAAATTTAACTGAACCCTGAAACCTTTTACATGCATTCAGGATCTTTGGCTATGAGGCCTGTTCTCAGCTCCCCAAACACCATGCTCCCTCTGGAAGGGAATCGGGGTGAGGGGAGCTTTGCACATACAAATGATCTCGCTCTGCCTTCCCATCGTCTCTTATAGCTGACTCCAAGATAATTACATCCTTGAGGACCACGACAGACTTCCCTGTTACATGCTCTCACAGCACCGAAAACAGGTATAATCATTCACACATTTGTGAACTTGCTTGTCCTGTCCTACGTGTATCTCCTCCTCTACCCCTGACCCTGCCAAATCCTGCAGCTCCCATGTATTTACTCCCCAGCTTGTCTCTAGAATCTAGCTCAACCTCAGGCACAAAGCTGAGCACCCAAAATATTTACCAATTGTCAGAAGGCTCAGTTCCCACTTGGCCCAAACTTCAGACATGTGAGAATGACCCTCTGCCCACATGGATTGTAAGGGAGCTAAGCTGATTCACAAATGAGCCTTTTCTTTAGACTTGATCTGAATGGACTAGTTATCTAGACTCATCTGATAATTAAAAACTGATGCAGAGACGAGAATGAGTAGTTTTCAGTTGTTAAACCACAGATTAAAGGTAATAGCAGCAGAGAGGAATTATTGGGGCAAAGATTATAGGAAGAGCCATACGAAGGAGACCAGGGGCACAAGAGTCTACAAAGAAGAAGCTTGCGTATTAAGCCATAATCAAAACCTTCCCATTCGCTCAATGCCCAGGTCTCTCAGAGTGGGGAGCAGGCTGGACTCATGGGAGCGAGAAGACAACTCTTGCCTATGTCTTGAGGTGTTTCCTGGCCTTGTGCTCGTAAATTAGGCTGCTCTTACTGGTGACCTGGGGAAGAGGGCCCCGGTCTCAGTGAAAGTCGCAGGGGAAGCCCAGGCACAGAAGATACACACAAGGAGGTTTCTTTTTTACTTTCTCACCTCCTCTGTCCAATCGGAATTTTCCTGAGGGGGAAGAAAATGAACACAGGATTTTCTTCCTCCCCTTCATTCCCTCATTATCACACTATATCTCAACTCTGCGTCTTTGGATGCCCAAGGAGGTCGATTTTTTATCATGTTTTCTTAGAGACAGTTAAACTTTTTGAGATCTATTACAACTGTTTCCTTAATATGCTCTGTATAAAGAGTAAACTTGACACTACAGGCCTAAAAATAATCTATTCATAAAGATTCTGAATCTTAATTTTATTTTTTGCTTTATTTTATTTTTTTTTTCCTAAGGAAGATTTGGCCCTGAGCTAACATTTGTTGCCAATCTTCCTCTTTTTGCTTGAGGAAGATTGGCCCTGAGCTAACATCTGTGCCAGTGTTCCTGTGTTTTACATGGGATGCTGCCACAGGGCCTCTTGACAGGCAGTGCTGGGTCTGCGCCTGGGATCTGAACTTGCGAACCCCAGGCCGCAGAAGCAGAGCATGCAAACTTAACCACTACATCACTAGGCCGGCCCCCTGAACCCTAATTTTCATGAGGCCTGTACCAACTTATAAGGAGAGAGGTGATTATAGATAAGTAGAAAATAGTGGGAAGATAGAACATAAATTCCTCAAGCACAGTAACCTTGTGGGGGATTCTCCATGTGTTCCTGAGGCCCAGCATGAAGACTATTCTCAACATTATTCTGTTAGTTTGAGACCATCTATAGGTGACGAGCATCACATTCTACCTACTGTCACACACACAGCCCCCAAAATGTTTGTAGCAACTCAAAAAATGGCTTATTTTTAAATGTATAGACTTCCAATTCTGGATGGACAATACTAGTGATGGAAAATTATCTGGAGTGACTAGGAGTGAACACACCTCAGGTAATTTTCCACACAACTCCGGACAGACAGACCTGAGAAGCAGGTTTCCAGGTATCTGGATATGTCTTATTCTTTTGGACAGTGAACACACTGTTGATAAGGTACCTACAAATAAATAGAAGGCCTTGGTGAAAAAATAGGGGATTTATGATCAAGAGTGTGAAAAGTTTCTGTACTTAAAGAACAATTTCATTCATTCAGCACACATTTATGCCGTGTGGCAGATCCACAGTGTTGGAAATGTATATCCATTTGATAAACTCTGTGGACCATTTTATTATTTCTGCACAAGATGTCACATTTAAAAAAGGGTACCATTATTTATGTGCGCATCACTCACTTGGGGTTTACTTGCCAAGCTGATTATGTAGAAATACACTGCAGCATAACAAAATGGTAAATGGTAATATAATGTACTTGAGAGACTAATAAAAACATATAATCAATTCAATCCAACTCCTGTATATTCTGTAAAGAAACCTTCCAGTGTTGACTAGACCCGAAGTTTCCAAGAACCAGGGCACCCATGTTCCCACCCCAGCTTATGTTTCACCTCAGCAAAATTGAGCCATCTGTCTTACATACTCAACTTAAAAAGGCAATACAACTCTCTACCTCAAAGGCTTATATAATGCATGCCTTCTGAGTCCAACAAGCCAGTGGATTACTGGAGATGTTTGTTTTAAGAAGAAATAAAAAAGAACACTGTGGCAGAGAAAATATCCTGAGCCGATTCACAGCACAGCAGAACACCTAATCAAGACAGAACTACCCAAAAGGACGCTTTGTAGAGTGGAGATGGCGGACTGGGAGCTGTGATTCAGAACGTTTTGGAGGCTTGATGAGTTTCTCCGCTTCTCCCTTGAGGGTCACATACAAATGACTTTGTCAGTTATAAGGAATGACAGACATTGCAAGAGATCTGTCTAGGTGATTAACTCCAAGTCTGAGAATGAAAGGAAAAATGAATGATATCTGCAGAGAAGGCATGGTTTCCAGAGGAGAACAGAATTCTGCATTCATAGTTGAATTTACCATTTTGGAGGGCCTAGGGTTTGCTGCCAAGAGAGCAAGAGGTAGTCCACCACTCAGGGCTGAGCCCACCAGAAGGGCATCCTTGGTCCAGTTCCAAAAAGGTCCCGGTGAGTTAGCGTGGCCCTATCCTTCTACTCCTGCAAAGACTAAATTAAAGATGCAACCGGAAGAGGCAGAAATAATAACTGGAATTTGGAAGTCATCAAAATAACCACATCAGAAATACTGCTAATCCGTCTCACCTGCCTGCAGTTTACCCCATACGTAATTTTCTGTTTAACTGCTCCACGTTCCCACTTACTCCTGCCACCTAGACACACAAACCCTCTCCTTAGAAAACTCCCTAAGTTTTTAGTAAACATGAAATAGTTTGCCAGGTGTATCACGCATTTAATTCATTCTTATAAACACTACTGTAGAAAGGAAAGGAGCTCAAGACAACAGATAAAATGAGCCAAAGTGAAGGAATGATAGGATCAATTATTTCAAGTGATAATAATTATTGTAATTATGTCTGGGCTCATACACCCTTTAAGGCCTCTCGTAGTCTCCAAATGTATTTTGGCCTTATTCTTACAGGCCTGTCTTAAACTTACCCTGACACAGAGGATTGATGGCACCAGAAATAGTACTCGATTGATGGTCTGAAGACTCAATTATCTACTCTTGCCTCTGCAGGTTTTCTTGGGCTTTCCTCTGCACCACTGCCTCCTCACATTTCTCTTCTATAAAACCTCACTGCCTGGGTCACCTCCTCAAAGAAGCCTGCGTGTCCTCCCCAATGGCTTGTTATAATAGCCTATCCGTAACACCAGGACTGCAATTCACAGAATTTTTATAATTGGCTGTTTCCCTCCCACTTTTCTACCTGTTCCTTACTGTCTGCAAGTAGCATGTTTTCTTAGATATCAAAGGAACAAAGTGTGTTAAAAAAGATGAACTTAGAAGATCTTGCTAATGGATGTACTTCACGGACAGGCGACAATAGATATTTCTGTAGTTATTTAGTTTCAAAACCGGTTCAATAAAAACTCCAAGAGAAAAAAAATACACAATTTCATTTTCTTTGAGGATAAAACATCTGCAACCAAAAAGAGACAGCTGTTGAAATGACTTCACAGTGTTATTAATATGTAGCATAATTATGAAAAATGGAGCAATCTGTTATTAAGAACAAGTATGGCTGAATTGGAATTTATCACTGGAATTTTGTGTAATAGAGGATGAGCCACCATTTTGTAATCTTTAGAATTGTTCGAAGTGCTTTCATAACCATTATTTTATCTTTTTGGTTATATCCTCTCATGATAGCCCTGATATTCAGGAAAGATTATTATCATTTCCATTTTATGTATGAGGAAAAAAACTCAGGGTGGTAAAGAGGCTATCCTAAGTGAAGGCT
The DNA here is from genome assembly GCF_037783145.1 of Equus przewalskii. Taxonomy (NCBI): domain Eukaryota; kingdom Metazoa; phylum Chordata; class Mammalia; order Perissodactyla; family Equidae; genus Equus; species Equus przewalskii. The sequence continues at coordinate 75,443,230 of NC_091846.1, forward strand.
CAGTTCTGTCCGGTGAGCTGAAAATGGCAAGGAATGGGCAGGACAAAGCGTTATTTGGGACCATTTGCGCCAGGAAAGAAATGAGGCAGAGTAAAATTTGTTTTGAGCCTTTTACTTGTATTCTGTGGAGTCTTCGAAGCAGGTGGGTCAGACTTGCCTGGCTCTGCGGCCATCTTACAGTCTGGTTTGGAGTCTCGGTGGGTGGAAGGGCATCAGCTAGTTTTTACAGCAGAAACTGGTGTGTTTATTCCACCTGTGCAGAGACTGCCGCAAAATACAGTTAGGAACATTGAGAAATAAAGAAATAGAAGTGTTCCGAGGGGTTGGGGGCAAAAGCAGATAAAAATAAAACAAAAATGCTGGAGGAGGCTATGGACTATGTAGAAGATTTATTAGTTGGTTTCGTCAGTATTTAACTATTTTGCTCATCCATAAATAAGTCTAACGATTGAGTGCGGTTCTGAAAGTTGATATGATTTGGCATTTAATATTTAATATATTGATAAAAAGAGGTGAATATGATACGTAATCAAAAGAATATTCATATAGGACCAGTGTTTACCCCTTGCCATGGTTGAACTGATGGGAGAAAGTGATTATAAGAATCTGCATAGAGAGAATGATCTATTTTTGGCAGTAAAAGGACAGATTGATTTCATGGCTAGGGTAGCTAGCATCAACGGGCAGAGAGAGAGAAAAGTAGAGGCATTATTATTCTCTTTAGTAGCTCCAGATAGAAATGACTTGATGTAAAGAGGAGCCTGTTGACTTTCTTGATAAAGGGAAAAAAAGAAACAGAATAAAGCGACATACCCAAAATTTCAACTAAACACAGAGGAATAACCTCTGCCAAGCCACTAGCTTCTATTTGTACCAGGCCCACCTTCTCTATCACTATTGCCACACTGGCCTTTTTTTAGTTCCTCAAAAACAGTATAATGCTCTCCACCTCAGGGCCTTTGCACATGATGTTCTTTTTGCCTAACTTGCATCCTCTAGCCTAAGTAACTTCTAATCTTTCTTCAGCTATCAGCTCAGTGGTCTTCTTCCCAGATAAGCCTTTCTTGGTCTTTCTGACCAGATCAATTGCCCTTTATTACACCCTCACAAAACCACACACTTGTCCTCTGGAATACTTATTACAGCTGGATTTTTAATGTTCTGTGTGTAGTTCTTTGACTAATATTTGCTTCCCCTTTATAAGGACAAAAACCAAATCTTAATTTTGGACTTTATCTGTGCTAGTCATCCCTGACTAGTACAGGAGCTGGAATTTACTCTAATCTTCAGGTTGAATTGACTTTAAGTGAGTTCATCCTCATTCCTAAGGCCAGCGGCTTTTTAGCTGGAGATTCCACATTCTCCTCTTTATGCTAAAATTTGCTTCTAAAGAAAAAAAAACCCCAGAAGACATCAAGGTGCCTTAGAAGGAAAAGAACCATAGGCAACATTTTGAGGTAGGAAAGTTTGTGCATCATACTCCCAGATCCCCCTTCTAGAATTATGGATGATTTGCTCAACTCATCCCATAAACCACTTCACTCAAAGAGCTCCTTCAATCTCATGCTTCATTCTCTTGCAAACTTGTTCATGATAAGGCAATCTTCACATTTCACATCTCTTTGTGATACCTGCATTCTAGCAGACAGCAAAGACTTAAGCTAAAAGAACCAGTGTCTTTTTGTGGGATTTCAAACTGTTAGTGTAGCTTCCTACTGCCAAGCAATCAAGATGCAGAAATTGTCAGGTTGACCAAGCCAAGCATCCTACTCTGCCTGGGAAAGTCTTGGATCCCAGGAAACGCCTCCCAGAATGTGAAACTCAAGAAGTCAATCATAGACAACGAGTGCTGAAGGTTGGAGGAAAGTACAGAACTTCAATGTCAGCCCCAAAATAAGGGATGAAGGCAGCACTGTTTTCAGTTTCAAGTGTATGTGGTGTAGATGCTTTGTCTTCCCCGGTCGGCCCTGCTCTTTCTCCTGGATTGCTGATGTTGACTTCCATGATCTGTGGTTCACAGTGTTGGATCATCCGTTACTGCTCCACTCTGACTGATGCAACCTAAGTGCATAGATCATGAGTTTCAACAGTCTGCCTGTTTTCACCATGGCTTAACGATTGTGCTTTGTATCAAGATGGTACTGGTTTAATTTTTAACATGATGAATATTATGACCATGTTTCCTAAGAGTTTACATAGTGAAATCAAGAATGATCACACCAAGGCAGCGTGACCCAGATATCACTGAAAAAGAAGACTAAATGATGATGTTATTTTAATGGCAGATGGAAGGACACACACAGCTGGATTAGGGAGGTAAATAACCAAAAAAGACCATAGTTCACAACACACGGGAAAGAATTTGGGTTTGGGCGAGGGAGAGAAGGTGGCGTGAAAGTGCATATGGAAACCAAATCTGCATAAGATAGACAAATGTTTCTAAATCAATCAAAAGATTTGTTTACCCCAAGGACACTAATACTCAGGGAAACATAGCAGTCATGGAATTAGTTTGTGCGTACTGCACAAATGAACATGTATTATCATATCATTCTCTTGATGGTTCAATAAAACTCAGTAAAGTTACGTTTCCTGAATCAGATGTTGCAACTAAAATGTTCCGTGGTTGAACAAAAGGGAAGATTGTGACAACAGATGTGTTGGTTCTTACAACACAGAACTGATTTTGTCAGATCTTACTAATAGTCATGCTTTCTGTAGTATTTCAGACGATGTGTTTAACCACAGCAACGAAAATGTCAAAAATGGTTTTTGTAGCTCACAGGCACTTTGCTCTGAAAAGTAGTTTGAAATTGTCATCTTGATTTCCATGATGATTTTAATGAAAGCGCAGAAAACATAAAACAAAAATTGTTGCTTGTTCATACCTTGTCCAAAAGCAAACTAGACTTTGCTCATCTATCTTCATATGTGGCAGAAAGCAAAATATAAATTTTGGCAAACTCCATTCAGACTATAAATGGTATACCCCTCCTTCTCCCCCACAAAAAATTACCTTTCAAATGTCCTGTGCACCTTGCATACAACACTGCTAAATGGGCTGCGATTTGCTTCCCTGTGACGCTGAGGTTTTCATAGTGAAAGTTTTGGTCACTGTGCAGTCACCCCAAAACATGAAGAAGTATTTAATGAGATATTTTGGATTCACAGCTATGGAACGAGAGGGCACCCATAGACGAGATGGTTATTATTATTGTCAACCATAGGAAAGATGCTAAAATGTTGACCTGCTGTAAGACTATACTTTCAAAGTGTGAGAAACAAGGAGATCTTTCACTAATTCGGAAGTACACTGGGAATGGGAATGGAGAAAATGATTACAGTAAAACAGAAGTGTGTATGCTGCTCCTCCAAAACTGTTTGATGCCCTCTGAAGAGGCCAGAAGGAGCCTGGAAAGGGATAAACTGACTACACCTGAGTTGTTCAAAGCTCTGTGTAGGCTGTGATGAAAACTCAACAGCAAAAAAATGACTTATTTTTTTGAAACAAGACTGCTTAAGAATTAAAAAACAATTACCAGAAAAGAGCAAACAAATTAAACAGTCTTCTCTCAGTTTCTTTACTAAAATCGTAACGTATTTGGAAACCAACTTAAATTTCATAAGTTCAAATTACCCTCGTGCTTCAAAAGTATGTTCCCTGAAAAAAGAGCTGTTTAGCCTCTGATGCCATCCAATGTGCTTTAGAGTGTTTAACAATGTCAGATTTTAGGCATAGATAGCCGGTATGATGAATTTATATATGCAAGGGACCTAACTGACAAACAGCTGGCCTTCCAAAACAAGCCTGCAGATACAGAGTAGATGGACATTTTCAGAGACTGGAAGTTAATTCCTACAAGTCTAAGACCTGCTGTTGCTGTTGTTAGTAAGTAAAATCCTAAGCATCTCGTGCTTCAAAGTCATCGTTGAGAGGATATTTAGCTTAATGTCATCACACAGAACTGACACCAGGAATCAGTGTCATGCGAGTCTGATAAGAGCAGAGCTGCAAGTCAAAGTGAAATTTATGTTTGAGTGTATTCAATTTACCACCACACAGAGAAGAGGAGGATGCCCTGACAGCTGCAGGCAGCCCAGAGAAGCATTACTGGAGAAGAAAACAAAGATTAAAATATCCTACTGTACCATGGAACAGAAAGCAACATGTCACTATTAATTTTTATTAAATATAGGTATAATTAGTCCTATTTTTATATATTTTCTTTTCTAAAATTCTTATATTTATCAACGTTAAGAATACACTATGAGGGCTGGCCCTGTGGCCTAGCGGTTAAGTTCAGGGTACTCTGCTTCAGCAGCCCAGGTTCACGTGTTGGGATCCCAGGCACAGACCTACCACTCGTCAGCAACCCACGTACAAAACCGAGGAGAATTGGCACAGATGTCAGCTCAGGGCAAATCTTCCTCACAAAAAAAAAGAGAGAGAAAGAGAATGCACTATAATACAGCCTATGAATTTTAAACATTCACTGGAGAGTTTAAACTGTTAAAATAAATAGCTATATCTAAGAACAGAAAGAAATATTATAAGAATACTGCTATATTTTATCATACATATTTGATTAATTAGTCCTACTATTTAATTACTATTGACACTGTTAATTAGTCCCTTTGTTTTATTTAAATATTAAATATTCAAATTCTTATACCAGAAAAGTTAATAATACAGAATAATGTCATTTAATGTAATAAACCACCAATGTTTCATAATTTTGTTAAAGCAATAACATGTGTATGATTATTGATTATATTTAATGCTGTCATGTTTCCATTTTATCTGTGATAGCTGTATCCTAGCTGGTCTCCCCACAAAGGTGGTCATTCTGATCATCAAGGCTGTGTCAGTTACCCCCTCCCTTAATGTACACTTTCCTGCAATTATATCTTTCTAGATGATTTCAGAGCTATATTCAATGCTACTCCATCAACAAAGGTTTTTGCCTTTATTGCAATCAGAGCAATCAAAATTAATAATCCTCAGTGTCCCCACAGCACTTTGGATATAGCTTTCCTGTAATTTGATTGGTATACTAGATGCTTGTGTGTATGCAAATCTTCCTCATCAACAATAGACAGTCCAGGGTCAGGAGCCCAGCCTCACGTATCTTCACATGCTTACAACACCTCCTGTAGGTGGAGGCCTTTAATTAATGATGATTAAATGTGTCTTTATTGTATCTGACAATTAAATAGAACAAAACAACTAAATCATGAATCAGCAGATCTACCACATGCATGCAGATAAAGTCAGTAATTATAAACTTTATCTGTTTCCTGATCATCAGAATCTTTGCATTTGTAAGAAAAGAATACTATTTTATGAAACGTAACCGTCTTGTTTGGCTGCCTCCCAAGTCCTGACTGCTATCCCAAAGAAATAAGATGAACCCAATCAGATCTGATAGTTTGCTTTATTGATCTGATGTTAGAATGGACAAGATATTTAATATCTAATTAAAGAGATATCACATAAAACTAATCCTGTACACAAAATCTATGCGTAAACAACAAAGAAGAATGAAGAAAGGTGTTTCTGGTGATGGAATTATTCCTATATCCGAAGAAAGAAGCGGGGAAAATATTAATTACATATTAAGAGGAGTCAGGCAGGTAAAATGTGTTAGACAGTAGAAAACTCAAAGGAAGATTCCTATTGTTGCACTCATGACAAGAACTACAGAAGAATTTGAAGGGCTTGGGAGAGAAGTGTGGGAGAATAGGAACAATTTATGTTGGGGAAAACAAGAAAGCCCTGGAGATGTCTGCTTCCTGATCATTGTTAAAAATGGCTTCAGGTTTCTAAAAGTCAATTGAATTTGGGCAGTGCTTTTGGAAGGTAAGCAAGTTTTGTGCAGAAAGAGAGATGGGAAGATGATGACTAATGATCAAAGGGTAAGATTTATTGCTGCAATTTAAGAAGAGAAAATGGTGGGAAGAAGACATTAGGAGAACAAGGTGGAATCGAGAAGTAAGTTCAGACCTAGAGACGCTTCGCAAATGAGACTATCTCAATTATGAAGGAAGGGAAAATGAGTGAACACACATAGATTATGAAAAAATTAGACAGCAATTTGTTTTTTGTTCTTGCTGCTATTATTTTAACAATGAAACTAAGTTTTTTCAACAAGAAAAATAAAAGCATTGATCCTGACAATTGCCAGACAGTCAAAGCTGGAAGAGATTCTTTCAGGTGAATCCAAAAACATCTGTGGGAGAACAGTTAGAGCGGTCTTCATTCAGAACAACTGAATGAGAATGGGTATATGTAGGAAGAGTAGTAGCAATGAACTTTTAAAATATTATCAGGGTTCATCACATATGTATGCAGGTGTGTACATACCTATCACACACACACACCTGACCTTGTTGCAGCCCTAATGACAATTATACTTCAGCAAAGAAAAAAGACCAACACACTTGGAGGTAAAACTGAGATGATGCCTGATCTTTAGTTATCTTACTTATTTTAGTCCATAAATTAATGCCAGAAGGAAAAAGAAAACCTCATACACCATCACTTCATAAAACTCATTAATATAGACCAGTTAAAGGAAAATTCTTTGAACACTGAAAGTAGTTTTTTCTCAAACATTTTGAGAATTATAGAGCCACAGAGTTCACAAACTATTAGGATTAAATCACTGTCTTATACCTAAAGATTATCTATGATACAGTCTTTTCCAAGTCACTTTTTTTCAGAAGCAGTGGGAGTTGTAATTTTCGTTTGGAAATTTTGGGTTATGTGCCACACGCATGCTCTTGCTTACATCACTGTTTCATGCTATCTTCATAATGTGTGATTTTGACAGGATCATTCCGAAAATTGAGAACACTGTAAAGAAGACTGAGATTTAGAAACCAGAGGAAAAAATAATGGAACAATTATTTCTTTGTGCCTTGGTTTGTCTTTTCTGTTCTTCCTAATTTGACATGTTCTTCTCTAATTATTCTGAATTTCTTTTATGGGTGTACACTTCCTCTTTTTGTTGAGATGTAACTGACTTTGGACTTTTTTAACCCTATATCTACATCATCTAGTACAATTTTTATTTGTTATTTTCAAATACGACATTGACAGACAACTCTATTGTTTCTCTGAGGCAACTCATTATCTTTAAAACTCATCCTAACATTGCATTTAAAAGATCAGATATAAAAATAGCATCAAAATTATCTATACTATCAAAACAGATCACACACAGTTTATAGGTCAACTGTATCAATTATTACGTATAAGGCTAGAGGTTTACAATAGAGCTTGTCAGCAAGAGTAAAGAAGGTTTAACAGTTTCACATAAATAAATTCTACAGTGAACAGGGATACAAAAATACCCCACTACTTTGTTTTTGCGGTTGTAAAAACTACATCTTAAATGTCATTGTACGCCTAAGATTGCTTTGCTGTGACTCTGATTTTTTCCGTTGTGTTAGTTTTTTATAATTTCCATTGTGTCATTTCTCTCGGCATGAAGATGTCTGCTAAGCACTGAGCTGCTGTAATAGCAAATATTTTGTCCAGTGACTCAATAAACTGAAGTTTACAGAGAAGCTCCATTTTCAGAATGTCAAACATATTAGGTAGACGTGATTTCATGCATTTACCAACTCAATTTCCTCACACAATTTTAAGCAAAGGTGTGTGAATTATTTAAGCTGACCACTGATGGGAACAGACTTCTACTTTCTGTTGAATGTGATGATTTAAGGGGGATAAATGAAGCAGTGATTTACTAGAAAACAGGAGAGAAAGGATTTTTTTTTTTTTGCGTCCTTCCATCTTATGAAATACATGATTTCAGGCACTCCTTAATGTGAAGAAATCTTTTTGATGTAAAATAGGAACAGCTAACAATTGATCTATCCAACAGAAAAGATGGAACTTCTGAAGGGCATTTCATTGCTTTTCGCATGAATAAATGCAAAACGATCATGGTTTGGGGCTCTCTTTGGGAGGAGGCAGTAAGAATCCCCTGGAATGTAAAAGGACTGCATAAATCTTTTGTCATTTGCAGACTCTATTTGACCTAGAACAAGACAGATTATTTCTAGGCCCAAACTGTTAGGAGAGCAATCTATTTCTACTCTGAGTACCTGCCTCGTAAGGTCAAGAGTGCAAAGGACACATAATCTCTAGTGACAAATATTAAGACTTCCTTCTTTTTTAATATTTTAGAGATCCTTATGAAAATATAAATGGGAGAAAAACACTCTGAGAATGCCTCGTATTGATAGTGTGAAAATTAGAAAAATACAGTCAATATCATTTTTGTTTTTTAGAAAAGGCCTTGAAGAGTGGTCTGAATCTTCCAGGCTCCTCTTCATCTGTCCAGCACCCACCCTTTAGCAAATACATTTAAATCTCCTTTACGCTTTTCTGAGTTAAGTCCCCTGGGAGATTTTGATTTAAATGGATGGGTTATTGCACAGCTCAGTTGTTATTAATTTAGAAGAGTGAGCTGCATAGAAGGTATTCATCTAAGATCATAAAATAAGGAATGCAATGGCCTTGATAAGAACTGGCCTCTGTGGGAGCCCACCTGTTCCCACCTGACTCCATTACCACAGGTCACTTCCCGGGGCCCGGAGCTCCTCAGCCCACCTCTTGGGATTCCCCCTGCTCCTCTCCTTTTTAAAATCTCTGTAGGACGTCATGCTTCTTATAACCATTTAAACAATAAATTCTAGAATGTTACAAATCTTTTCAGACATGAGATAAAAGTGAAAGGAGATACATGGTTAAATTTAGATTTCTCCTCTCCTATATTTACGGGTTTTTTTGGTGAAATTTGACTTCCTAATGCTTTCAGAATAATACAGATGAATTAAAATTGATATTGTTACTTGGCTATTTTTGCTTTTCAAAGGTATCTATAAACATGGAGATGCAGCTTGCTCACTTCTGTATTTGTGAAAATACGCATTTAGTGGCTGACAGGTAGTAGATGCATTGAGCACAGCCCGCTCTCGGAGGCGCGTGCTTGGAGGCGCATGCTTGGAGGCGCATCCAGCCCAGGGGTTGGCCCCCGAGTTAGTTGACTTGAACCTGGAGAATATCGTTGCAGGCTCAGAGACCTCAGGTGAATCCTGCTGCATGCTGGTGCTGTTTGACTCCAAGTCTAAAAAAATAAAACTGAATGTAACGCCTGCAGGTGGGGCAAGCCCTCTCTCTCGGCCTCATCCACAGGCTGCCCTCGGCCAGGCCAGCTCATCCATTTAGTTTTCCTGCATGGTTCATCCTCAGAGGCAGATGGCAGATGTGATAAGGCAAAATAGACCAATATTTTAGTTGACCCTGAGTGGCTGTTATTATTCATCGCAAAGTTTTTAAAAGACAACTAATTGATTATCAAAAAGGCCTAATTACGTCACTATTCACTCTCACATTCCTGAAAGGATTTGCATGTTGTTTATAACCTAAAGTCCAAAGTTCCTGATAGCAATATTTAAGTCCTCTCCAAAATCTGACCTTAACTTAGTTTCTCAATTTTATACTATGCACTAACCTCACCCCAAAACTCATATTTTTATCGAGTACAACATAGCTTTTCACTCAGGCCTTTCTCCCTGTTTTGCCTTCCTCACTGCATCTGGCACCATCGTAACTGGCCCTCTCCCGTCATTCTTCATGTCTAGGGAGAGAGGTCATCCTGGGTAAAGCTGCTTGGAGCCCCACGTCTAGTTACCCCCTCCCTATACCTCTGTCCATTCAACAAATGCTTATCGAATGCTTACATATGCCAGGCCCTGCTGTAGGCCCCAGAGATTCAGTGTTGAACAAAACAGACGGAAGTCCCTGCTTTCACAGAGGCTAGGCTATAGCGGGGGAAACACACAATGCGTGGATAAACTGGTGTGTATTTGACATGACTGCAGGAAGCTATAAGAACTATGGAGAAGAATTACATGTGCCAGGGGACAGAGGACGACTGGAGCTCAGACAGAGCTCTGTGCAGGTGGCAGCGAGGGAGCAGAGGAATGCCTGGGTGAGGACAGCATCATGCGAATATGTGGAAGAATGTTCCAGGCAGACATTACAGCAAGTTCAAAAGCAGTGTGGAGAGAACGGAGCATTTGTGGGGCATGTGGAGGACGTTAGAGAGGCCAAAGTGCGGTGAGTTAAGCGGAGGTGGTCTGCACGGCAAAGAGGAGTCCATTTGATCCTAAGTGTGGAGAAAGCTGAGGACTGAAGAGGGAATCACATGATCTGATTTGTTGTTAAAAAGGATCCTTCCAGCTGCTGTGCAGGAGTCTCACAGCAGAATCAGGGAGTTCAGAGATGACTCCTGGCAGTGGTCCAGGTGAGAGAGGACAGCAGCCAGGCAGAAGGTGAGAGCTGGTCAGAGTCCCGTTTATGTGAAGGTAAGGTGGCAGATTGGCTGATGGACTGGATTGGAGGTGGGAGGGAAAGAAAGAGAAAGCCACGTTTGCCTTCCATGTGTGAGACCCGACAGTTGGGAATGAGGAAGAATTGGAGAACACTGAGAGAAGAGTGAGTTTTGTGGAAGTAGACATTAAGAGTTCCACTGGGTACATCCGAAGCCTGAGGTGTCTCTTGTGTATCCAAATGGAGATCGCCAAGAGAGATTTTTAGTAAGTCATTGGGTGTACAAGTCTCACATTTAGAGCTGAGCATATAAATTTGGGAGTTATCAACTTTGATATATCCACATTATTGTGAGTTTTTTTAAATCTTAGTATCTCAATTATATATAGATAAATTTGTTTTCCTACCATATTGAAAACTCTCTGGAGAGCGAATATCATCTCATGAGTTGTTTGCATAGTGATATCTAAATGCAATTGGAAATATAGTGAAGGCACAATAGATACTGGTTGAACTTATAATAATAAAATTTTCTTATAGGTGGTTTGATATATAAAAATGTTGTTCTAAAACCAATCCTAAACTCTTTCAAGTGTGTTCAGTGTTGTCGTACTGACATTATGTGCTAACAATTATTATGTAAAACATCTTAACATGCCAATTCTCACACTTGGAGAAGTTTTGTTGTTATTGTTGTTAATTTGCAACATCAGAATATGTGAGAAATTAAAGATTCAACTTAGGCCAGAAAGCCCTTTAAGTAGCATTAATTTAAGAAAACGTAGTCATATTTAATTATTTTTTTCCTGAAGACAAACCACTCTGTATCTATTCCTACTTCTACTTTTTTTCTTTCAATAACATGTTTTTTTTTAAATGCACTAGCTTTGGGGTCGGCCCCGTGGCTGAATGGTTAAGTTCGAGTGCTCTTCTTTGGCAGCCCGAGGTTTCACCAGTTTGGATCCTGCGCGCATGTGGCACTGCTCATCAGGCCGTGCTGAGGTGGCGTCCCACATAGCGCAACCAGAAGGACCAACAACTAGAATATACAACTATGTACTGGGGGGGGCTTTGGGATTAAGAGGAAGAAGAAAAAAAGAAGATTGGCAACAGATGTTAGCTCAGGTGCCAATCTTTAAAAAGAAAAAAACAACACTAGATTTCACCTCAGTATAACAAAGGCCTTATATGACAACCAACAGCCAACGTCATACTCAACAGAGAAAAACGGAAAGCTTTTCCTTTAAGATCAGGAAGAATGCAAGGATGCTCATGTAAGTTCTGGACATCTACTATAGAGCATAGTGCCTGTGGCTAACCATACTGTATTGTATACTTAAATTTCCTAACAGGGTAGATCTTATGTTAAACGTTCTTGACACACACACACACACACACACACACACACACACACAATAATAATAATAAGGAGGTGGGAGGGAACTTTGAGAGGTGAGGGATCTGTCTATGGCCTTGATAAATTTCTCAGTTAACTGGATGCCCTCAGAATGGGATGGCTGCACTGCCATCTCTGAGACTTCTCCCACCCACACATTCTTGCTGGCACCTTCTCCTCTGAAACTCAACCTTCTGCATAAAAATGTACTGGACTCATTAATTAGAAAAAATGGTAATAACTTATACTGCTCCATTCTATTGAAAAATGTATCTATCATGACTTCTGACAATTGGAAATATTCATAGGAATATTTGGCTCTTAATATAAGCATGAAAAGAGTTATTCATTATTGTTGCTTTATAATGCTTGAGGTAAGTAAGCATTCGTGGAAATTCTGCTTGATTGATGAAATCTTGATACCTTTGATTCAGCTCTTTAACTTACCTTGTGTAGTTCAAACATTTGTATTTCTGAGGTCAATCATAAATGTTTTAGTCAAATAAGTAACATAAGGAACTTAAGGAATATATCTTAATATATAGGTATATTAATTATATCAATACATTCCATATTATATAATACATAATTGTATATATTGTATATACATTAGATTGATATATGGTCATTGCAACCATTGATAAATAATACTAACAAAGATAAGGAATTTTGATGATAAAATGAGAGCTGAGCTGCTTGCTTGGTAGAAGCTATCTAACCAACCAAGTGTGAATCTTGAGCAAGTCATTTAATCTCTCTTAAACTCTGCATTTTCGTATTTAATATAGCAGGGAGTAAAGTAGCTTTCAAACATTGACAATAAAATGCAGTTCTAGGTATTCTGACTTCACCATCATCTTTCAAACTCACTCTGGTTTTTCTGTGAGCAGATTGCTGAAAAGCAACACCAAAAATAAACGTCTGAAGGAGGAGTCTAGCTGTGTATTATAACAGGTTTCAACTACAGGAAGACAAGTCCCATCTCATAACTGATGCAAAATCACAAAGTCAACCAAATTGCTCATCAACGGAGAGCAGAACTAACAAACTTACTTGTTAAAAAGCAAACAAACAAGCAAGAGAATAAGGCACTTTCGGTGCTTAATAAGTTTAAAATCTGTATTTGGGAGACTTTTATTTGTTTCTTGTTAGAGTACACTATGATTATTTGTCATGAAAATAAGCTTAACGTCAAATAAATTATTATTTGAAAATCATATTTTAACAAAGCTCCCATAGTTAGTAAATGCGATTAAAAATTAATATATATTAAAAAAAATTTTGGATCAGATTCTTTCAAACAGTAACTGTTTGAAAGTGGACAAAATAGACAAATTCAGCCTAATGTTTCTGTGGAACTGATTTATCAGACTATACCATTAGTGTGTATATGTTTATATTGAGTAGTGGTGTATCTACGAATTACACAGGGCTTTATAATATTGTACACATACACACACAGGCACACACAAACACACTAGGCACTCTTGGGGATCTTATTCCACGTTTATCAGATTGAATTGACTACTTTTTACTATTTTAGTGCTTTAACTCCAGGAAATCTAAATAACAAAAAGCAAATTAATAACCAGGGAAGTGTTGACTAAGTTTACTATAATTAAACCCTCACAATCAAAATTTCAGCAGGAAAAGACTTCTGAGGAACAGATTTAAGATTGATCTATGGGAATCAGAACAACATTAGGACGTTCCTTCATTGTTGGAATATTCACACTCGAAAGACACAATGCTTGTTGGGCTGTCCCTGAGCCCTCTGCACTTCCCACAATGTTGCTTTTCAGTGTTACTTTCATTTTTTGTTTTTTTTCAAAATTTCACGATGTATTATTAGGTGCAGATTCATCTCATCCTTTTAGCCACTATGAAAAAGGGTGGGAAAGTAATACATTAAGGAATAAGTTGGCAACAAGTAACCATTAGCCACTTCAAAAGTTTTCCTTATAACCACCAGGCAAAAATAGCTTTAAATTGACTCTCCCTTGAAATTCTTTAAAAAACAATCGGTTTAACTAAAATTTAAGCTTACTGTTGTTTTCCCTTAATGAAATCCATATTCCTGCATGACACCTACTCAAGGCTCAAATATGTTTGCAATGATGATAGTGCTATTTAAGAGATAACATTCAGTTTCACTGATGTTTTCACACCTGATTCCCAAGCCTTCCTCTCATTGACACCTGGGAGAATCAGCACTTAAACTTGGTTGGTGCCGTGATTCTCAAGGGCAGCCACCCAATAGAAGTTGTGAGCAGAACAGAAGAAGAACATTCTCCCATGTGGGCCTACAACAGAGGGTTTTATTTCACTGTTTTTCAATGGAAAAATCAAGGACAGAATCTCAACAGAGGTTGATCGTGCTTTGTGTCCTGGAGATTTCTAAGGTGACACTGAAATAAAACTAAATTTTATCAAGTACTCATTATTTTTCAGACACTATGTTAAACACTTTAAAACCTACTTAATTTAGTCCTTGATATAATGCTGCAACATCAATATCGTTACGCCCAATTCACAGATGACAAAACAGTTGAGAAAGAGAGAAGGCACTTCTGGTGTCCTAGGGTTTGTCCATCACTCACAACCCGGACTTGGCACTCCGCTGTTGAACACAATTTCCTAGAACATCAACATCAGACAAGGCCACTCTGTGACCATGACAGATCCAGAGCACTCCGCAGTCATGTCTCCACAGACAAAACACGAACCGTGTGCAAACCTCAGATGGGCAAACACGCCCCCAGCCTGGCTAATATGAGCGAATGCACTTTCTTGCAAGTTACAGCTTTAGTCTCACACTAGTCTTCTCTCTTTCTAGACAAGATTTACAGAGGTCTCCTATCATAGAATCCCCTGTCCCCTTCCTGCAACCTGCTTCTTGACAGCAGCCATAGCAAGACACCTCTTCTTAAGCCTCTCCCCCCACCAACTGCCTAACATAAACCTGAGGGCTATAATAAGGCCTTTCTAACAACCTCCTGCTGAGACGCCCCGGGAGTCCCCACGGTGTGTTCTCTCTCACTGCAACAAGTAATGATCTAACTTGATTAGTTACAGGTGTGTTTATGGTGGTCTTCAATGCCCCCACTGCTGGAGGGCACTGACGTAGTAAAACTCAGGGAGTTTTCAGTGACTTCATCAGGCGATAAATATTTTAATTAGCAGAAGCAGTTCTCAAATTTTTGTCTTGTATTGTCTGCACCTTGTTGTGACTACATATTGTGGCCCAAGATTTGTCATAGATAAAATTAGAATATATGGCATGTGATTGGAGTCATAAGAAACTCAAATATAGATTTACAATCAGAGGAGAAAGAAAATCCCATAGAGCTGGTGGAAGGAGCTGGCACACAAAGTTCACCGAGGACGTGAAAGCACTTACAAATGTCCAGAGGCGGGAAAGGGGGAGAAATGTTATAATAACACCATAAGTGCCCGAATACTCACCAATTCCAACATAACCATGAGGCAACAAGTCTATGACACTGAGCACAGTCTTAAGTGTCTTACAAGGATTAACACATTTTTCTCATAACACCACCATGAGTCATATAACTGTTTTATCGAGATTTTATAAATGGAGAAATTGAGACACGGAGAAGTTAAATATCTTGGGTCAGCCCTCATGCAGCTGGTAAATCCATGCCAGGATTCAGACTTTAGAACAATAGACAAAACAATTGAATATCTCCTTATAAGATTTAATTTGTGGGTTTTGTTCCATCTACTGGAAACCAGATAAAATAATATACGTAGTCATTTTACAAGCATTACAGTTTCCATCCATATCTCATTTCTGAATATCTAAAAGTAGTTACCCAAAGAACATCACCTTCACATCCCAAATATTTGAAAGGCAGTAGTTTTGACTCTCCTAGATGACTTTTCTGGAAGTGGCAGGCCACAGAAACATCTGTATAAAGTTAACACTTGGTTTCTGTTTCCCTCTGGAGTTATGTATCTGAACCACATGCTGCACTGACTTCCAAAGTGATCTTTGCAAAAAGCTTGCGTACTTCACCATGTAAGGCTTACCACTGTGGGATCACCCCAAGGAGGAAATGTTAGACCTGTATTGAATGGCTTTGATTTGTAAATACCATTAGGTGACCTATAAAAGGCACCAAAACAGCGTTACTTGAATTTACTTCAAGGCTATGTCTTCCCATAACAGTACTTTCAAAATAAATATTTAAAAGAATACATCATAGAATGAAGGACTTCATAAGGACTCAAATGCAAGAAATGCCATCTTTTTTGAGGGATAATTTTTGGGAAAAATAAGCCTCTCCTTGATTTTGGGCAGACAAGGGAGTTTCTGATTAGGGCACATTTAACCATTTATCACTTATCTAGTTGCTTTGTGGCAAAATAATTTACTAAAATATTAATTTGGTTAAGACAAAGAAGTTGTTATTTTTTCAACATTTTTTATTCTGAAAATATTCAAACCTACAGAAAAGTTGCCCAAATAATAGTTTTCTGTCACAAATCTTTTTCACTCTCCCTTTCCAAGCCCTTTGTGAGATTTCTGTATTTGCCTGCCTCAGAGGAGGTTTGCATCGTGGGAAAAGAAGAGGCAGTTGTTTACGACCAGAGCATCCTGGCTTTTTTTCCTTTGAAATCTGAACTAAATGGAAGCTTTGGGGATCAAAGTGTCAAGGTGCACTGTAATCATTATAAAGGCTGCTCCAGACTGAGAAAGTAGGATCCCTACAAACAACTGAGTGGTACTGGTGCCAGAACCTTTGTGTTGACACTAAGAATGGAAAGGTTAAGGGTGGGAGGTGCTTTGGGAGAAAAGAGAGAAAAGTTAAAGATTACCAGAATTTTTTTTCTTTAAAAATTTAGGTTTATAGTATGTTGAGTATTAAATATCAGTATACCGAGTGTTTCCCCTGTGTCAGACACCATGCAAAGCCTTTTCCATCATTTAACCCATTTCATCCTTGTATTGTCATCATCCCCAAGAAACAGGAAATGAAACAGACTTATTAATAAATGAGAGAGATTTGTCCTGAATCAGACAGCTTCATAACAACAAACACTGGTTTGAAAACAACTCTGTCCAGCTCAGCCACAAAGCCGTTATTCTTATCCATTACCATTATTATTAATAATAACCAGTACTGTTACATAAGCGTGCTGTAACACAACCATCTAAACCATGAGCTGAAGCTAGTTATTCCACATTCTCCTCATCGCCTTCTTCACAGCCCCGTGGACTGCATGCTTCCCGCACCCCAGGCTCTGGGATCACTCCTCTGTCAGACTCCTTTCTGGGATTGAGCTGGCGTGGAAGGACCCTATTTTACTCACTGTATAAAGACAGATTTGAGGAAGAAGGAATAATTTCAGGTCTTGGACGATGGGAGAATAGGTCGCTCCACTGATTTAGAAGGAAATTGAATCTCAGGCATTGACTAGGGCATGAAAGGAACTGAGAAGCCCTCACAAAGAAGAGGGTGAATTGACTATTCAGAGCTAAGTCAAACGTGAGAAGAGAGACATATTTCCAGGATGGCCTAACTCAGCGGTTCTGAAAACATTCATTCTGCTGGTTGAAGCAATTGGGCATGACCTGTAGGGTTTTAAGAAGAAAAAGACTGACATTTGATCCACAAGAAATAAAGGGTTCCCATCCAGTTTTCTAGAATGACAGGAGACAAAGATGACAATGAGCAAAGTCTGGGTTTGAGGGGTCAGAAGTGGAGAACAAAAGGGCAGACTCCAGAATAAAGACAATAAGAGCTAACCCATTAACGTGGCAAGAAGATGTGTGGGAAAGAAAAGAGCACATGTGATTTGCTTGCTGTTCCATGCCCGTTAAACATATTGCATTAAAAAGTAACTACCGTCACCTTAAGTATAGAGAAACTGTCTTTAAACAGAAGTACGTGCCACAAGATGAGGAGAGGAATTTTATCTAATTTGACAACTAAATTTAATTTCGTTTTCCCCAGTTTTATTAATGTATACAACTTATTGTCAGCCTTCAGATCCTGTGTAAAATAATAAAGTAATTTAAGCAACCTTGTAGTGGTTAGCAATCACATTTAGAATAAAAGACTTTCCATGGTGATGACCAGTCTTGTATGGTCTCCATTAGAAAGAGCCAAATTGGATTCAGCATGTAGGAACTGTGAGAAGAAGCCTATGCCCACTTTTTAATTACACACCACAGGGAACTCTTCTGAAGCACCATTCACTGAAATTTCCCAACAGCTAATGAGAGTTTTACTAAATATTGAAACAGTCACTGAAATTTTCCAAAATATACAAGTAAGTTTGCGTTTTGTCAATTTGCAAAAATGGACATGGGTTCTTTAATAAACATCAGATCCCAAAGCTTCTAAATTTCAATATTTTGGATAATCTTAGCTTGGATAAATAAAAGTGTTACCATGCTGGCATTCATGGATGAAGGTGCAAGATGGTGCCCAGCTGTAGTCTGAAACACTGTTTCCATTGTATTAACTAGCCCATATTCCTCGTTATGCTTCCATTTCTTCCTGACTGTTCATTATCTCAATTTAAGTAAAGCTGAGTGTGTGTGTGTGTGTATCTTGGCTCCCACTCCCACTAGACTTTGATAATGTTTAGAAAGAGAATCTGTCCTATTTAGCACATACTTTCAACATATTGAAAGTAGCATTGAAAAGATCAGAAGTTTTTATAAAATAAGGAGATTATAATTGAAAAACTAAAGGAAAAGAAAGTAAAATATTGGCAATATTGGCAAACACTACCCAGGGTTAACTTGTTCCCACAATTTAATGGGAATTTTTTTAAAAGTAGAAAAAAAGGTAATTAAAACTTAACATAAGCTCAAAAAAGCAGTTTGGAGGGGTCGGCCTGGGGACACAGCAGTTAAGCTTGTGCGCTCCTCTTCAGTGGCCCAGGGTTCGCCCGTTCTGATCCCCGGTGCGGACCTACGTACACATCGCTCATCAAGCCGTGCTGTGGCAGGCATCCAACATATAAAGTAGAGGAAGATGGGCACAGATGTTAGCTCAGGGCCAGTCTTCCTCAACAAAAAGTGGAGGATTGGCAGCAGATGTTAGCTCAGGGCTAATCTTCCTCAGAAAAAAAAAAAAAAAAGGAAAAAAAAGCAGTTCGAAGTAAGACAGAATATAACACAGACAGGACCCACCCATGAACCCTGCACTGAAAGCAGAAAGAAAGACAAAGCTGAGAAGATCTGATGCATCAGAATAAAAGAGGCTTAATGATAGGAAGAACTGAACAATAAAATGATTTTGTCAAACATGAGAAAAATAGTTGTTTTATTTTCTCTCTCCTGTAAAAATATCTTATATTTTGTTGCTTATTTTCAAGTCAAAGCATTAAATGTTGGCGTAGAAAGATGACAGAAGAGAAACAGAATAGATAAGATTAAATATTTCCTCCAAATGATGAACTATAAAGTAGCTAATTTTTATGGTTCTCCACATGGTTTCGGTTTCATTTAACAATTTACATAGTCTCTATGAAGTAAATTCAAGTGTTGGAATTTGGGGGTGTCTAGGAGTTGGAGGAGCGAGAGCAGTTGTGAAATGGGTGAAATGAAATTCGAGGTGCTCGTATACACTTAGCTTCACAGAGAGGAGCTCTCTAAATTACTGGAAAACAGCATAAATAAAGATTGTGGTTCTACAGCATCTGACAATAACAGGAGGACAACAGCCCCAGGACAGCCTGAGTGAAATGAATGGGGAATGAAACATATACATCACATATCTCAGCAGTTCATAAGTACTACTTCGGTGGGACACATATAAAAATTAAATAGCAATTTTGTTTCCCAATTGGAGAAAATATAATAGACTATGCATGTAATTTTCTCAATTTTAAGTTTCTCTCTCACGTGAAAATATGTATTTTTTCACTCACACATTTTTTTCATTCACTGGACCAAAATTTATTGGCTGCATTTTGTGTCAGTCAGTTTCCTAGGCACTTGGGGTACTTCAAATTACAAAACAAAGTTAGCTGTTCCGCTGGAGCTGACATTCTAGCGGGGAAAGGCAGCAGGTCCATATAAACACGACAAGTGAGTGACTATATTAGAGGTCAGAACTGCTTTAGGAGAAAAACTTAAAAGGGCCGGTGAGGAGCCGGCGAGCGCTGGCGCAGGGATAGCCATGTGAAGGCTCCGGGAAGCAGATCATAGGTACGATAGGCTCCTGCTAACACTTTATGCTAACAAAGAATGAAAGAGGATGTCTGTGCATAGCCGGAAATCGCACATTTACTTCTTTCTGGTGTTCTTCAACAAGCATGATGATTTTCGGATGGAACATCCTAAACGAATTTGAGAACATTTCAACATCATGGTGATTTATTTGGGAGTGAATTTGAAGTGGAACCCTACAAGATAACAAGGCCAGAGTGATTCATGGGGGAAATGAAAGTAGGATTAGAGTGCCAAGTTGCAAAACAAGGTCACAGTGACCCCCGTGGGAAAGCAAATTGGGATGAGGTTGAAAGTAAAATGAAGCAAACACACAAGGGGACCAGCATCAGATGGTGATAGGAATTTTAATGTGCAGAATCTACCCGGTGCCTTCTGGAGAGCTGTGGTTAATATCTGGTAAAAATCATTTAGGTAATGGCTTGTGATTTGTGTTTATAACCAATCACAAGCTACAGACAAAATATAATTATTGTTTGCAAGGGTATCCAATCAGAATTTTAGATCTGAGATTCTCAAAAAGAGATGAAAACTTCTTTGGGCACTTACTTCCAATTTCTTGGGAGTTATTGAACAATAAAATTGTATTATATTCATGATACAGATAAAGAGAATTCTTACGTGACACCATTATCAGAAATGTGAGGAAGAAAAGAGAACATTTCAAATATTCATTAAAGTGTGTAACAGCTGAAGCCAGGATAACTGTAAGTTATAACTTACAGAGGACCTTGTGTTATAAGAATGGTGTCTCCTGGGGTGATGGCTCCCCAGGGATCCTTTTAGGATGTTCACAACACCTGGTGCGAGGCTTACCAAGGGCTGGCCATTTGTCCATTATGAGGAAGGCAATCTAAGTTGTAATGCGGTTGCTGCTTTCTGCTGGGACATAGAAAATTGCAGAAGGATCCCATTTTAACTCCTTCTAAGCCACAGCAACTGAAGTCTCTAAATAGACATATTTAACATTAAAACATTAAATGAAATTAAATCTATGTGACCTAATACAATGAACAATACTTTCCAGCCAAAGTAGTGCTTTTCTTTCACTGCTGTTGTGTCATGATATTACCAGGAAACCTCGGGAGAGAGAGAAAAAGTCGTTTCAGGAACAATCTGCAGGTTTTATTCAGTTAAAATCAACTATCAGTTAATTCTAGAAATAGTAATTATCTCTAACTAGAGTTAGAGAATGGACATTTTAATAAATGGAGGTTAGATTAATCTGTGGTTAAAGTTGCCAATAATGTGCATTAATTCATATGGAACACAGTCTGAAAAGAAGATATCAAGATATTAAGTGAACCCTATAATGATTAGGCTTTATTTTTCAATGACTTGGGAAGATCTTCAGTATCTTATAGTCCTTGGGGTCAGCATATAACTGTCAACTGCTGGTTGTACAGGAAGAAATTATGGGAAATTGGAGTGCATTTGTACTGGCCCAAGTCATGCCTTTGAAATTGTGTTTTGGGGGTCAAATGAATATAACTGTTTTCATACATATATAAACAAAAATGTATGTGAAAAAAAACCCAGGCAGTTGTTAAAGCTGTCAGTCTCACTGGATTTTACACAGATGAAGATTTCCTATTCTAAAATCATGCTTAAAAGAATATGAATGAGTTTCAGGACTCACCATGTAATTGACATTTCTTCATTCAATGTCTTTTCACATTGAATAACCAGAAAGAAAATGTGAAAGAGGAAAGATTATCACAATAGAAAGAGGGAGACATCTGAGATAGACCTGGAGAAAATGAGCTCCGAGATTGTGAAATGGCTTTTGACCTAAATCTGAAAGCAGGGAAATATTTCATAATGTAGTCATGATGGTAGCTAACACTTATCAAAGAGTTACATGGTGCTTGGTACCCAAAGAAGCATTTTACATTCAATTCCTCAGGCATGAAGTTTATTCACTCAATCAACTAACTTATCAAACCCTTACTATGTGCAAAGCTCTGTACACAGTGATTCTACACAAGGCTGATTTTGTCATTTGGTGGAACAATTCTTCACTGTGTGCATCCGCCCTATGCATTGCAAAGTGATTGGCACCATTACCCTTGAGTACTGGTAGGGCTCCCTGGCCCTGCTTGACATCCAGATATGCCTCTTCACATATTTCTAAATTCATGGCCGAGGCAGCACCAACCCCAGCTGTAAACCCCTGCCTGCCAGAGCGAGAAGGATGCCATCTCTCCCCTGCAGGATCTGGGGTTGGTACCACCATGTCCCATGTGATTAGAGAAGTGTGGGGATGTGTATCCATTGCAGCAGGTAATAAAGCTGTGATCGTCCTCAAAGCTAATACTAACACGGTGTCTGAGGCACTGAGGCAAGTCCCCTGGGTATGCTACCTCTCTCAAACCTCCAGGAGAGACCCCACTGTTATCTCCATTCACAAGTGAGAAAACTGAGGCACAAAGAGGTTAAATAACTGCCAAGAATTCCACAACCAGAAAGTAATAGAGCTGGGGCTCAAACAGACTGCCAGGCTGCAGAGTCAGCCTGTAAGCCCAGGGAGCAGACGTCCTAAAAATCCCTCCCAGGACAGCACTACCAAACATGCCAGCTTTTTAAAAAAATTTTTTAAAAATTAAATGCATGGCTGAGCAGGGGGCTTGAAACAAGGCTCTAAAACTATAGAGAAACAAAAGCTTTGAAACTAAAACTACAGCTTTTATCAGACCACAACATGGGCATTGGGGTTCAAACCTGCCAGTCCACACACTGCAGCAGACAGCAGCTGGAGACACCCAAAAAAGCCACTAACGGGGAAATCGGCCTGCTCAGCGGAGGCTGGGACAGGGTGGCGCTGCCTGGGTTTTCCTTCAGATGCCTTAATGAGGGAGTGAATCCTTAGCTATCTCAGATCTTTGTTCAAATATCATCACCTTCTCCTTGAATCCTACCCTGACCACCCAATTTAAATTGTGACTTGCTGCCCTCCCAAATTTACATTACCCTGATATATTATTTCATAGCACATGTGCTTTCACATATTAAGTTTATAAATGTCTTAAATTATTATTATTATTAATATAATTATTAGGTACTAATTAATTAAGCTTCACAAAGACAGGGATTTTGTATGTTTTGTTCACAGATATATTCCCAGAACCCAGAATCTGTAGCTCGAAGTTTCAGCTTTGGCTTAGATGCAGCAGCAGGAAGAAAGGAAGTGTTCTTTGAGTGTATTATTCACCCCAGGCTTGCTTTCATCTGCTGGTTAGCAGGCTGCTATCTATGGGCCCCAAAGTTAAAAGTAGCCAACAGTGAAAATGGAGAATGCATATCTAGGAGTACAAGAAAGAGTTTTACAAAATACGTAGCCATAGATCACTTCTAATCTTGGAAAAATCTATCTGTCACAGAACTTGCTAGAGAGAGAGACTGACTGTTCTTTCCACATCACTTTTCACACTCATTCTTCTTCCGCTCGGTACATACAGAAAAGGGACACATCTCACATGTACTCTGAATCTCACAGTGTGCCTTTCTCAAGGGATACAAACTCCCAGGGTACAAAAGAAAGAGACAGCTAGAAATATTGGTACAAGTGAGAAGGAAGCAAATCCTCTACTGATTGCATCACAAATCTTTTTGCCATTGAAGGAGAAAATAAACGATTTATCAGATGACAACATATAAACCTAATTTCCAAGAGTAGGGCCTTATTTTCTTTCTTAATCCTATTGGATCTCTTTCTTGAATTCCATACCCTCTCTCCTACACACCGAAATAAAATAATCCTCATTTCTTTTCCTTTTACTCTTTGGACTCTGCCTCTTCTTACAGATTCCTCATGCTATATTGCCTCTTAAAGTCAGTGTTTCTCTGCATTCTAGCCTAGTTCTCTTGTATTCTGTCTCTACTTCCACCCTTTAAAGATTTCACCCATTCCTAAAGCTTCAGTGATAAAGATTTGGCTTTATCTCTTACAATATTTATTTATTTACAGCATTTTATTTGGAGTTTCTCTTTCTAGAGCACCTACTGGGTTTAGTTTTAGATAAACATTCTCTTTCAGTTCACATCTTCCTGTTGAGAGAAACTGAATGATGTTCATTTCACTAAGAGATTTTCAGGATCCAAATTCTTTCAAAAGAAGTTCTGAGATGATGACAAGTTGGAGGAATTAGGAAAATGATGTCATAATCTCAGCATGTCAAACACTGAATGCATCATCTGTTTCCCTATTTCAAACTGTGCTTTGGTAATACTGATCACAGAAGAGTGGATAAAAGTGGGTGGAGGTTGGAAAGAGAGGTGGATGTCAGAAAGAAAAGGAGGGAAACCAATGAGCTTATTCTTAAAATTATCCAGGGAAAAGTACAGAATTGGAATGATGAGGAAGGATGGAATTCAGAGCTGTGGTTCTCAACATGTGTTATTACCGTGGGTCATTCACAGATGACAAAATACTGCTGTCAGTTATATCCTTCAATGCACAGAATGATTATCAAGGTGGCACATGTGAGAAGTTCATGGATACTTCAGAATCTCTGTGGCAAAAGTGTCGTCATACACTTTCCCACAATGGAGATTTTTATATACGGATCCATCCCCAGCCTCTCTTGAGAATCACTGTAGCAGAGTTCCAGGTGCCAAGACTTGTCAATGGTGAGAAAGCTGGAGCAGGAGAGATTGTCATCTTAGGGTCACTGCTCTTAGTTTTCAAGTCTGAGTGTCAAGAGGATTGGTGATTCCTATCAGTGTAAAGGCAAATCAGAATGATGAGTATGTAAGATGAAAGCAATAAATTACTTTTTGTTTAATTTTATCCCCTAAATGAGGAGAGATTTTTTTCTTCTGATTATAAACATAATACCTGATGAAGCCAAGGAAAATCAATATTAAAAAGAAGCAGTTGTATGCTATGGTATAAAACTTTGAGTACCTTTTGACAACCTGCACATCAAAATGTCTTCCACTTTAAATTCCCATCAATAACACAAGAGAATTTCCATTCCAATCCTCGGCAGTAATGGGATTTTTCAAATACAGAAAGACTGACGCATTGTTGGAAAAGTCCAGTAGAGAAGACCCAAACTGATCAGAGTGGATGTCTGGAGTTCAGTAAAGAGGCCAGAGCCAAAGTGCTTGTTTGGAAGCTATTTCCATAGTTATTTATTAGAATAAGTCATGATAATTAATGCCAATTTTGAAAGAGAAAAGGAAACAACCTAAGTGCCCATCAATGGATTAATGGATAAAGAAGATGTGATATAAATACACAATGGAATGTTAGCCATAAAAAAGATGAAATCTTGCCATTTGTGACAACATGGATGGACTTTGAGGGTATTATGCTAAGCAAAATAAGTCAGATGGAGAAAGTCAAACACTGTATGATTTCACTCATAAGTAGAAGATAATAACGACAATAACAAACAAACACATAGATACAGAGATTAGATTGGTGGTTACCAGAAGGGAAACGGGGAGGGAGGAGGGAGGGAGGGGTGAGTGGGCAGGTGTGTATGGCGATGGATGGTAATTAGTCTTTGGATGGTGAGCATGTTGTAGTCTGCATAGAAACTGAAATATAATGATGTATGCCTGAAATTTATATAATGTTATAAAGCAATGTTACCTCAAGAAAAAAAGAAAAGAAAAAAGGAGGAAAAAGTATGTAAGGCAAGAAAATTGATAGATCCAAGTTTCTATCCTAACAAAATGTCAGCATTTGGAGGGTGGGAGAAAGGAGGAGATCTACAGAAAAAGCTAAACAGAAATCACCAGTGAAGCAGCAGGAGAAGAAGAGAGCGATGCAACAGAAGGCGAGGTAGACGAAAGTTTTTCAGAACACCACATAATAATAATTAGCACTTGAATCATTCTGTATCCCAAAGTCTCAAAGCACTTTGCAGTCTAATCATTTGAATTTTAGAATACCCTGGGTACAGAGAGAGTAATTCAATAGGAGAACTTGGATAAAAAGAAATAAGATGGATAGTCTAAAAGTTTACTCAACCTTGGCAATTTCGAGAACTCAAAACCTTGGGTTAAGAAAGGAAATGTTGACTCTCTTCTAAATTACTGTACATATAATATTTACACATTCTCAATTTCAGATGATTTCCAGAGTCATAGTTCAGCAGCTGCAGTTTAAAAGCTATGAATTTAAACATTTCAGTATAACAGCTGAGGAACTTGTTCTCAGAAAACAAAAATCCCAGAAGACACTGAGAGTCCTCAAGCTTCACAGGTTCACCCACCATCTCTGACTTTGTTTTCCACATGGGGCTGTGGAGAGGCTCAACTGAGGATGAGTCAGTGAATCTTGAACATTTCAAGAGACTATGTGAACCCCCCTTTTCAAAGAGTTTACATTTAAATTAACATACGCTTGAAATTTTTTTTGTTTGTACAGTTCTAGAATTTTGACACGTGTAGATTTATGTAATATCCATCACAATTAGGGTATGGAAGAGTCTCATCTCCCCCCAAACCTCCCATACTATTCCTCTAAAATCACACAGCCTCCTCACTCCTAGCCCCTGGCAAGCACTAATGTGTTCTCCATCTCTAGAGAGTTTGTATTTTCTAAAATGTGATATAATCAGGATTGTACAGTATGTAACCTTTCAAGACTGACTTCTTTCATTCACCATAATGCCTCAGAGATGCTTCAGTCTTGTTGCATGTATCAATATTTCATTGCAGAGTAGTATTCCATGGTATGGAAGTACCATGGTTCATTCATCCATTCACTCACTGAAAGACATTTGATTTGATTCCAGGTTTTGGCCATCATGAACACAGTCTCTGTAAATATGTATGTACAAACTTGTGTGAACATATGTTTATATTTTTGCCTGGGTAAATACCCAGGATTCTTTCAAAAAGAGTGAGGTTTCTGGGTCATATGGTAAGTATACATTTATTTTTATAAGAAGCTGATACAGTGATTTCCAGAGTGTCTCTATTTTTTTGCACTATTTTGCTTCAGCAGTGAACAAGAGATCCAGTTGTTCTGCATACTCACCAGCACTTGATGTTGTCAATATAGTCACATACACATATATCTGCACACATATATGGATGTATATTTAACATCAGTTATTCTAAGAGGTTGTGGTGTCCTATAGTGGTTTTAATTCGCATTTCCCTAATGGCTCATGATGTTGAACATCTTGTCACGTGCTTATTTACTGTCCATATATCCTCTTTGGTAAAGTACTCATACATGTTTTCTTCCCACTTCTTAATTGGATTGCTAGCTTTTCTGACTGTGGATTTTGAGTGTTCTTTGTATACTTTCAACACAAGTTCTGCTTTACAAATATCGCCCCTCCACCCAGTTCATAGTTTATCTTTTCACTCTTTAACTGTCATTCACAGAGCAAAAGTTTTAAATTTCTTTTCTTTTTTTATGTCATTTTTCATTTAGTTTTCTTTCTAGAGCTACTTATTCTCTGCCTCCATTTGTTTCCTTGAGCATCTATGTATCCAGATAAACTGATGTTAGTAAAATAATTTGACCTTTTAGCTATACTTAAAACAATGTCTCTGAACTCATCTCTTCTGTAAGTGTTCATCTACTGAAAGCTTTTCCTGGCAGCAACCGATGTTCTGCTTTCTCATGCCTTTGTCTCTTAACTCTGTTTCAGTTGATTGTTGTATGTTATCTGTGTATCCCCTAGCAGGGAAAACAGGGAGTTCTTATACAGGGTGGTTATTAGTGTGAATAATTTAATACTTATTATTCATCCCATGTATTATTTTCCAAGGCAATGTAGTAAGCCTGACAATTTTTGAAGATTGAGTTACATTCCAACCACGAATAAGATTATTGTAGTAGGATAAATAGCAGAAAATTATCATTTAGCAAGGGGATCCTAAAAGAGTGATAGGAATTGCTGTGTTATCAATATAATTGGTATGATTTAAAGGTCAAAACAAAAGAAGATAATCCAGGCTTGGAATTAACCCTGTGAAGAGATTTATCTCATGCTTCTGTATTTAGAGAGCGTTAAACGCAAGACACTCAAAATCAATGGAAATCTATTCAACTTTAAAGATCCTTTATGACTAAGAAACAGCATCTGCTGCTCAGAAAAAAATGAGTCAAGGAATCACTTTCAAAGGTGAGACAGCTTGGAAAGTGTTTGCCTACTAAATGACAAGATGAAATTAAATTAACAAGTATAGTCTAACCTAGTTATGACCCAATTGATCTGCTGAAGATCCACTGAGACTCTTGAATAACATACACTAAGAAATTAGGACAAGCATGATTCCTGTAAGCCACAATACTTGCAATGTGTCTCTTGGAGTTTTCTAATTAACCCCAGTGAAATTTCAAACATGATTTTTCTATTGCCTTAAGTGGTAAGGAAAACAAAAATGTGTCAGGTAGGACTATGATGTGCTGATCTTTACGGAGAATTGCAGCTGCTGACCCACTGTCATTGGCGATCACTTTGATGTGTGGAAGGATGAATGGATTTGTGCTGGTACGCCTCCATGCTTAGCTTGGCTCCTTTGTGTTAAATTGTTAACATTTGCAAAAAGTTCAGGAGACATCTACGAGAAGATGAACAGACGAACTCTGATGATCCAGGAAAAAAAATAATACTCTGACGTCTCCATGGATATGTTCCAACTGGGAAGTATAAATCTTTAATTTTCAAACAGTAAGTATTACTTTTAATCACACACATGCACAGACATGCATGTGTATGTGCATGCATGCATACACATGCACGTTTTTCACAGCTGATAATTAACTGCCTAATTTTTTGCCTCAATTTGAAAAACTCTGGGCAGCTTAAGCCTGCTCAGAGTTTTCTTTCTTAAAAGGTAAGCTTTTTTTCTTTTTTTTTTGACGAAGATTAGCCCTGAGCTAAGTGCTGCCAATCCTCCTCTTTTTGCTGAGGAAGACTGGCCCTGAGCTAACATCTATGCCCACCTTCCTCTACTTTGTACGTGGGATGCCTACCACAGCATGGCTTGCCAAGCGGTGCCATGTCCCCACCCAGGATCTGAACCGGTGAACCCTGGGCCACCGAAGCAGAACATGTGCACTTAACCACTGTGCCACCGGGCCGGCCCCCAAAAGTAAGATTTCCTATATTTCAAAAGTATTTAGTTTACTACAGAAGAATATAAACACAACTGATAATTTAAAATGAATAAGGTTATTACTAGTATAATTGAAAGAACATCCACTAATTGAAAAATGGGGGTGAATATGAACACAAATATTCTTAAATTACCAGCAAATTATGTGATAAAGATAGCTCAAAATTATTCTCTGCAATTAATCTAGACAATAATACAATAATTTGCATGTTGGTAGTAGCAATTAAAAAGATCAACACATTTTACTGATTAGAAAAGAATAGTGTTCGCATTGGGGCCAATTTGCTCATGTACATAATAAAGTAAATAGAAACTTTGTGTTTACGTCATAATAAAAATAAATTAAAACCATACACTCTGGGTAAGAAAAAGTATATAAATATATTCTAAAGTGTGACATACTAGTTACGTGCAATCTTTAATGGAATCATATTTTTTTAATTAAAAAATATGCAATTAATTAGGGATTTACTACCTGAGTCCTTGGAACCTTTGTTTCTTTTTCATCCTAGGAAATTAATGGAATTATCTGAGGCTCCAAAATCTGCTCTCAACAAGCCTCCAGGATGAGTGCCCACTTTCAAAGGCATCAGCATTCTGGAAGCATCTGAGGGCACAGTCCTGTTCTCCAGGTGTGAGGAGATGTTGAGGAGGAGTTTGGGTCTAAATGGAGAACACACCAGGCCCTGAGGAATTACCCCATCTGATGAGGACAACAAATGACATGCCTTCCTAACAAAAGCTGTCAGCTGTCACTGACTTATCCAGGAAATCATCTATGACATTCTCATAATACAGATGAGATTCATGAGAACGTACAGTGAAGGACCAAGCATTGATCTCTTTTAATCAAACTTCTACTTCTGTGTCATTCAAAATTTGAGGAAACAACTTAATAATTGAAGAAATCAAAGCTTAGTTGAATGTTTTAGTGAATAAAAAATGGTACAATAGGTTGAAACATGAACTTCTGTGTGTGGCCCTGGCCCATCAAACCTTTTCCTCTTCCTGGCTAACCCCTAATTATTGTTCAGGCAAAGTATGAATTCTACAACCCTTTCCTACTGGGTTGCTCAGCCCCACCATTATCCTCCTGCAGCGCCATATTCATTCACAACCATTCCATTTTACTTGCTCAACAAGGCCTCCCCAAGGGACAGTGAGCAGCCTAATGTTAGGGACTTTCTCAGTGCACAGCACCTGGCTAGCAGACACTTCACATTTGGAGGGATGAGTAAATAGCAGAAAAATGAGATTGTGGTTCTGGCATCAACAAGCTCTGTGGCTCTGAGAAGTCACTTAACCCCTCTCAACCTTAAAATTAAAAAAGGTGACTAGAAATTGAGTAGGCAGTCAGGAAAAAAGAACATTCCAGAAAGGGAAAAGAGAATTCAGAAACAGGGAGACATAAGGGAGCAAGGTGTATTCATGGAATAAATACTGATTCAGGAAATTTAGATGGCCTTCAAACTTTGTGCTTTTGACTTTTCATACAACCCCATATTTTTACACTATGTACACTGAGACCCTTAAAGTATAGTTCATTGGTCTAATTTTGACTTTCAGACAAAAGATAAGGAATTCTGGCTTCCAGCTCTTCCAGGATGGCCCCAGGTGGCACCAGCCAGACATTTGCCAGCTTTGCCTGCATTGCAATGATTGTAAGATTCATTTTATTCAGAAATGGAATCAAGTGCTGATACCCATGTGAGAGATGAGCAGGCACCACCTGAAGGAGAGGATAGTGTCTCAGTAGATTCTGACAGCGACAGAATCTGAGAAATTATCCATAGTAGGGATGCAATTGGCTGATCTCTTAGCTTGATATCCCTTCTTCTAGTGGCCATGAGGTTGAAGGTAACTTTTCATAAAGAACCAAGGCAAACTTATAGTTTGCCTAACCCAGTAGTCTCATCTATCAAGAAGATGAGAATGTCAATAGCCACAGGTAAAAAGTGAGTGTCCTGACTGTCACC